>NC_059136.1:52840973-53080973 GCF_020740605.2 Lemur catta
TAAAGCTTTCGTATTTACTCTAGAGTTAAAAAGGAGTTTCTGCCTGTGGGTTTTTCCTGATCTCATGCTTTAAAGTGGATTTTAAATGGAATAAATAAGAAATGTTATAATATAGAAACCCAATCAAATACCCGCTCAACACATATACACACAGAGATGTAGACTTTCATAAACTCTCATAAACATACATTGAATTTCAAGAACTGATGATACCAAAAATGAACAAAAAATTGATCCTGGATTCTTGATATCTTCAAATTCCACTGTCTTAATAAAAATTGCACATTGGGCACTTATATATATGTACTACTCTTCACAATTTGTGAAATGCCTCGGTGTATTTAGGGAATCTTAGCTTCCATGTATAACAAGGAACCTCAGCAATAAAATAATTTTCCCAAAACATTCTTGTGACCCAGAAAATATAAAAAGTCATCAAACTGTCAGAACAAATTTCAGTTCAAAACAAAGTCATTTTTCTCAAGAATGTAATTTAATTAGAGCTCTCAGAACAGTTATCCATTTTAGTTCCCGGTGCTTATAGACAGTGACCTGTATGCCAAGATGGTTCTTCTGATTAAATCACAGAGACTTCCTGCTTCTGCATGAAGAATCTTCTAGCTTGGAGAGAAGGTTCCAGTTCAGTGGTGACCTAGTTTTATGCTGCAGAATGTGTCACCTCTAGCAAGATTTTTTTTCCTTTTATTTTTTAACCTCCTGTTACAGTATTTTCACTTTAGAGTTGATATTTTTTATTCTTATAATTTAGAAGTCTAGCTTCAAAATAAAAGGCATTCAAGTTATGTGATGATATTTTAAAGTGTCTGGGGTACTGCAATTAAAAAGCAGTTAAATATGTGTCTCACTTTTCTCTTTTTTTAGAGTTTCCAAACTAGTTATTACTGTTTTAATTTTGCCAACTACTGAGAAGAACTCCCAGGGAACCCCTAATTCTGTAGGCTCTCTTTTCAATATATAAGCAGCCTTGGGTTAGTAAGACACAAATTTGTATTTAACTGTGCTTCATTAAGTTTGGAATGTTGAAGCTATTCTATCCCGAAGGCAGGAACATTGGATTTTAGATTTTACAATTTCACAGACCAGTAAAGTTCCAAAAGAATATTTTTGGGGCCATTTCCCAACTTAATATTTTGACAAGTCAAAGAATTTAAAAAGAACAGTCCCAAACCAAAGAAAATAAAAGAAAATAAAATAAAATAAAAGAAAAGAAAATAAAATCCCAAACCAACATCATATACTAAGCCCTCATTTCAAAAAAGACCATTCATTTTAACACAAGGGAGGAGGGAAGGAAAGATGAGAGAAAAGAGGGCATAAAAGGAGGAAGGAGGGAACAAGAAAAAAGGAAAAAAAGGGAGAAAGGAAGGAGGGGCGTAAGGAAGGAAAAAGAAGAAAAGGAAGGGATAGTCACTTTAACTGAGTAAGTGTAGTTTCAAGAAAAACTAGTGTTCCTTAACCCCTGTGGAAAGTAATTTTGAGATACCTCAAAGAGCTAAACATAGAAATACCATTTGATCCAGCAATCCCACTACTAGGCATCTACCCAAATGAACAAAAGACATTCTATAATAAAGACATCTGCACTCAAATGTTTATAGCAGCACAATTCACAATTGCAAAAATGTGGAAACAACCCAAGTGCCCATCAATATGTGAGTGGATTAATAAAATGTGGTATATGTATACCATGGAGTTCTGCTCAGCCACAAAAAACAATGGTGATCTAGCACCTCTTGTATTATCCTGGATAGAGCTGGAGCCCATTCTGCTAAGTGAAGTATCGCAAGGATGGAAAAACAAGCACCACATGTACTCACCATCAATTTGGTATTAACTGACCAACACTAAGGTGCTCACATGGTAGTAATACTCACTGGGTGCCAATTGGGGGTGGGGGTGGGGTAAACTCACAACTAACGGAAGCAGAATGCACTGCATGGGGGAGGGACATGCTTCTAGCCCTGGCTTGAGCGGGGCAAACAGCATTACATGTAACCAAAATGTTTGTACCCCCATAATATCCTGAATAAACAAAAAAGAAAAAGAAAAACTAGCATTGCTTTTTTAATGGATCTGTTTGACCATCAGTGGTAGAGACTAGCCCTTGGGGGACCTCTGAGTGAGATCTCTGTCAATGACCTAATTTCATTTTTGTTTTTGAGAAGATAACTTGACCTGAAAACATATGTAGATAAGTTCTTTACCATGGGTCAGTCTACCTAGATTCTTCTCTTGCTTTGCCCTATTTGCAGTACGATCATGATGAATAAGTCATTCAACTCTCAGAGACTTAATTCCATAGAATGCTATATGGCGGCCATAATATATGTCTTATTTTCCCTATAGGAATGTTATAAGCATGTATTGCATTCAAAGAGTATTTGTTAGGCACCTAAAGGACTGACAATCTGTATATTAAAATGCTTTGAAATCTATTCACAGTGATCAGATCTGGAGAAGTTGTGGCCAGGTATAAGGGAAGTTTGGGTTGGATCCTGACAAACAGGTAGTTGTTCAGAAGCTTAAAAGAGGTGGGGGTAACACCACTCCAGGCAGAAGGAAACATCCGTGATGTATCATGCAGAATGGCACCTTTGGGAAATCACAGGGAGTCTGGCTGGAGTGCAGGGCTGGGGTCTATGATAAAGCAGGTGAATAGGTAGGCCAGGGTATGAAAGGTCTATAGAGTAAAGATAATAACAACCTGATTTTGTGGGGACTCAGGGGACACTGCAGGGGTTTAAACGGGATAAGTTGATAAGATCCACAAGGATCAAGACAGGAGGCTTGCTTCACATAAGCTACATGAGGGCAGGTACCATGGTGCCTCATTCATGCTGCTTCCTTAATACATATCTACAACAAGCTCACTATTAGTTACTGAGAACTTCCACGTTCTACATTCTATCATAAGCACTTTACAGAGATGACCTCACTTATACCTCACAACAGCCTTTCCAGTAAGCACCCATTTTATTTCCTTTTATAAGTGAAGACACTGAGATTTGAGATTGTAATGACCTTGTTTGTGGTCATATTACTAGCAAGGGGAATGAGGACGTCCAACTTGGATCTCAAACTCTCAAGGGCAAGTTCCTCACCACTGATTCACTCTGCTCCATGAGCAAAAGAAGGAGCTCTATAGACACCCACTGAATGACTACATGCCAGCTTTCACGGCCTTGATCAAAATTATGTAGGATCTTTGAGAGCTGATCTTACTATCTTTTCCTCGAGGCAAGTTGACACCTAGACCACTTTAAAGAGACAACAACTATACTTTTAAAAAATAAACTTCCCTGTAACATATACTAAAATTTGTAAAATTCTCCCTGATATTTAATTTCAGTATTCAGTATTGCAGCTTAATCCACATGCCCTATCCTTTCTTGGTAGAAATGAAGAACATCTGGATACTCCTCTTGAAAACAATGTGGGAAAGCCTGAGGGTCATTAAATTTCCCCTCAAACATTTTCTTCTTCATGCTGCAAATATCTCTTCCATTAGTCTTCTCATAAGCTAATCCTACTGCAAGGAAGGCGAAAAACAACTCATTGAAAATTCTATTATTAATGAATCTAATGTCCTGTAATTGAAACCAGCAAATTGATTTCTCAGGTAGAACTGAGATAATGCATCAGCTAGAATGTTTATAAAAATTGTATAAGATTTAAACACATTTTACATGAATAACCTATCACCTCCCTAACTTAACTTGCTTAATTTTTTTAAAAAACTTATCATTCCTTGACTATATGTTAAATATCTGATTTTATATTTATTGCCTGTCTTCCCTATTAGAATATAAGCCCCTGAGGGCCAGGCTTGGTCTCATTTACGTTTATATTTGCAGTACTTTGAACACCATGGCCTGCCACATAGTAGGTATTCAATAAAAATTTATTGAATTCATTCATCTGAATATAAATGACTGGAAATGGCTGTGTAAAGAACATGGAATGATTAGTCATAGATGGTGTCTTACAAGGAAGAAGGTGTTGCAGTGTGATTAATTTAGGTAGGGTACACCATACAAACTGATCCATGAGAGCAAACAGAAGGTGAAAAGGGATAAGCATAAATTCTTTGCCTAGGCCAATGTCTGTGAGAGTTTTTCCAATATTTTCTTCTAGAATTCTTAGGCAATCACAGCAACAATAAAAATAAATAAATGGGACCTGATTAAATTAAAAAGCTTCTGCACAGCCAAGGAAACTACTACAAGAGCAAACACACAACGGACAGAATGGGAGAAAATATTCGCATGTTACACATCTGATAAAGGGCTGATAACTAGAATCTATATAGAACTCAGGAAAATGAGCAAGAAGAAAATCAAACAACCCTATCAAAAAGTGGGCAAAGGACATGAACAGAAACTTTTCAAAAGAAGATAGACAAATGGCCAACAAACATATGAAAAAATGCTCAACATCGCTAATCATCAGGGAAATGCAAATCAAAACTACAATGAGATATCACTTAACTCCAGTGAGAATGGCCTTTATCAAAAAGTCCCAAAACAACAAATGTTGGGGTGGATGCGGAGAGATAGGAACACTCATACCCTGCTGGTGGGA
The DNA here is from genome assembly GCF_020740605.2 of Lemur catta. NCBI lineage: Eukaryota > Metazoa > Chordata > Mammalia > Primates > Lemuridae > Lemur > Lemur catta. Next base: position 52,845,576 of record NC_059136.1, read on the forward strand.
CTGCAAACTAGTGCAATCTCTGTGGAAAGTAATAAAGAGATACCTCAAAGAGCTACAAGTAGAACCACCATTTGATCCAGTAATCCTATTACTGGGTATCTACCCAAAAGAACAAAAGGCATTCTATAAAAAAGACATCTGCACCCGAATGTTTACAGCAGCACAATTCACAATCACAAAGATGTGGAAACAACCCAAGTGCCCATCAATACATGAGTGGATTAATAAAATATGGTATATGTATACCATGAAGTTCTACTCAGCCACAAAAAAACAATGGTGATCTAGCACCTCCTGTATTATCCTGGATAGAGCTGGAGCCCATTCTGCTAAGTGAAGTATCCCAAGAATGGAAAAACAAGCACCACATGTACTCTCCATCAAATTGGTATTAACTGATCAACACTTATGTGCACATATAGTAGTAACATTCATCGGGTGTCAGGCAGCTGGAGCGGGGAGGAGGGGATGGGTATATTCACACCTAATGGGTGCGGTGTGCACTGTCTGGGGGATGAACATGCTTGAAGCTCTGAGTCGGGTGGGGCAAAGGCAGTATACATAACCTAAAACTTTGTACCCCCCTAATATGCTGAAATAAAAAAAAAAAAGGGATAAGCAGACTGTCGGTTCCCATGACAAGGTGAGAAGCTGACAGGGAGAGATTTCAACTGAAGGAAAGTTCCAGAGGCATTATTCAAACCCTTGTTACCCCCCTTATTGGACCTGTTCAGAGGCCCTGCTGAGAGAGGAACCTGAGAAGGCTAAGTTGAAGGCTTTTCTGGCTTCTCCATGAATTGTGGACAGCGTTTACATAACATACATAATAAAAGAGGGCTTTGATAACTCTAAGCTTTTTTTTATAGAAGTAAAGCTGTGTTATGTTACTCATCGTTGTCCACACCAGGTATTCCAATCCTCCTCTAAAGCCCAGAAGCCTCAAAAGTTCTTCCTTAAACTGAATTCTTAGTAGATTCCTCCTCTCCTCTTCCACTGAGAAAGGCAAGATTCCTAACCCTTTTTAACTACCCTCCCATCCCCTGACATTTATTTAGCCCATAACAGTGTGCCTCACACTGTACTAAATGCTGGGATTAATGACATTGAAGACATCATTCTCTCCTCATAGGAAGTGAGACTCAGCATGGAGACAGACATGCCAGCAGAAGAAGATAAGAGGTAGCAGTATGTGCAGATCCAAGGGTGCTCTTAAGCAAAAAGGGAGGAGAGTGGCGAGGGTGACTTGCTCTATGAGCCAGTAAGAAGCCCTCAGTGTCTTTACAATCTGACGTGATTTCTCCACCTTTTGGACTCCACAGCACTGCAAGTGAGTCTTCCCCGCCCTTTGCCACCACCTTCTTCACGCCCACCCGATCCCCCCATGGCATTTAGGGCACTCTGTCTTGTATTTCACCTACCTGTGTGCTCATTTTAACCAGGCACTCCCTTCACCAACCTATACGGCCATGGCCTTGAAAGCAAGGCTCTTCGTTTCCCTTGTCTTTCCATTCTGAGCATCTTCATGTGTCTGGGGTTTCACTAAATGACTGATTGTAGGGACATTCATTCAAGACTTGTCCTGTATCCTAACTGTCAAGCAAAAATCCTCAGTATGGAAAGACAAAACCACCTTTTACTAATAGTCACAGAGGCTGGATAGAGGTGTATAAACTCTAGCTCTAGATCCCTGAAGTGAGGTACAAATATGGACAGGTCCCCCGTAGGCAGTGATTGCACATTTTTGGATCCTGTGTACACAGTTCTCTTCACTACCTCCATGCCTAATTTAAATATTTTTCAGAAGTCCTTATATGTAGTTCTTTGAATTAAGGATAGTGAATTAAACTGAGTATTATGAGCATACTATTTGGTTTCATCTTCTATCTTTATGTAGGGGCTGGAATTTTAAAGGATATATGTTCCTCACAAACACTGTCAAACTCAGGTAGTTTTATCTAATACAAACAAAAATTGGAGTAGTGAAAAATTCTGTTCCATTTTGCCTATTTACCCATTAGTGCGAGTCCACTAAGTTAATGTTTTACTATTCTAGTTCTAATTACCAATTCTATTTTTTAAAAGAATAATAGAATTTTAAGTATGTGAAAGACTTCAAATATTAAGTTTATTGAAATTTCAAACTGCTGCTCACAACTCATTAATGGACTATGAAATCAATTTGGTGAGTTGAGATGATTGCATTTAAAAAATGAAACAATATAAATGATCAGAATAGATTGTAAGGGCAATATTTACAGGGAATTTTGCCTGAGCTAGGTTGGTGTGTGAGTTTGTACATACCAGGTGGTGGTGTCAAATGTGTTAGGCAGAATTTTGAGATGGTCCCCACGATGCCCCAACCCTCTCTGGTGTACACACCTGCATAATTCCAGGGACTGGGAATATGAGAGTCTTTATTCCTGTGATTAGGCTGTGTGGACCTTAAGACAGGAAAATTATCTAGGTGGGCCTGACTCAATTACAGGAGTTCTTTAACAGTAGAGAATGCTCTTGGTTGGCTGCCAGAGAGGAAGTCTGAGATCCAAATGAGAAAGCTTTGAGGTGAACTTCCTGGCTTGAAGATGGAGGGTGCCACGTGGTGAGGAAAACAGGCAGCCTGTAGGAGCTGAGCCTGGCAGCCAGCAAGGAAACGGCTAGCTCAGGCCTATAACTGCAAGAACTGAATTCTGCCAACAACAAGAATAAGCTTGGAAACATATCTTCCCCTGGTCAAAACTCCAGATGAGAATTCAGCCCAGCTAGCACTTTGATTTTAGCCTTGGAACCCAGCCACGCTGTGCCGACTTCTGACCTACAGAACTGAGCTAATAAATGGGTGTTATTTTAAACTGCTGAGTTTGTGGCGATTTTTTTTCCATAGCAATAGAAAGCTTATACAGTACTTTATACAGTCAGTTGTGATAATAAAAAGAGAGTAAGAAGGAAAAAAATCTCAGAAAGACACTGATTTGGTGTAAGTCTTTCACTGTATGTACAAGAAAATTAAGGTCAAGTGATGGTAAAAAATTTGTGCAAGATTACACAATTAGTGACAGAAGCAGGGCAGAAAAAACTCTTTTCTGAGCCACAGTCCTGATTTGGTTATTACTTTCCTTTTAATTTATCTGAAAATTCATATATTTCACATCTACACTGATTAGCTTTCCCCCTACTTATTCCCAACCAATTAGATTTTATTATGCAGTCAGCCCTCCATATCCTTGGTTCCACAACTGAAGACCCAGCCAACACAGATCAAAAATATTCCAGAATAAAAACAAACAAACAAAAAAACACTAAAACATAATACCAACTAAAAAATACAGTATAACAACTATTGATATATCCTTTACATTATATTAGATACTATAAGTAATCCAGAGATGATTTAAAGTATACAGGAGGATGCGCGTAGGTTATATTCCAATACTAGGCCATTTTATGTTAGGGAATTGGGCATTGCAAATAGGTGAGCAGATATCCGTGGGGATCCTGGAACCAATCCCCCACCCATGGGCCCCCCACCCTCACCCCATGAATACTGAGGGATGGCTGTACTTCTAAGGAAAAAAAATTCTAGAAAAGCTACTGAAGCCACTAAGAGACATTTCAATGACTGTCAAAAATTGTCTAGTTCTTTATTTCTTTATCTGAAAATTCTTTAAGTTCTAGAATCATTGCTTGCATTTAAATATAGTAAATATAATACTGAACTTCATTGATAAATTTAAATGCTATACTTGGCTTGGCCACAAGAGGGCTCCCAGGCTTTTCCAGTAGTATGAACCCTAAATTGAGATATTGAAAGATATCTTTCAATGAAAGGGCATATTGGCTGGTGGATGGATTAGTTGGCATAGTTTCCTCAGTGAGATTCTCTGGGAATTGTGGTAAAAATGTTACTCCACTGTATTATCTATAGAAACTCCTCAGGCTCACCACTGCAGAGGAGGATGGTATCCTTTGAGTGACAGGGAAGACTAATTGTGATGGGTCAAAACAAAAGGTGAATTTCATTTGCTGACTCTTCTATCTATAGCTCATGGCCCCTTCTTACATTCTCTATGGCTCTATTCCTCATCTACAAAAATGCAGTATGACACCTATTTGTCAAAAGCTGTTGTGAAGATGAATTGAGATAGAACATAGGAGCTCAATATGTCCCTGGTACATGAAATTACCAATAAATAAAAAAAATTATTGTTGTTGTTTATTATCAGTACTTTTACTCAGGGATACTGAAGTAGATTTGTTCTGTGAAATTAACTTTCTATATAGATGATTGCATAGTTACTGATATTTCAGCCTTGAAAATGATGTTTCCAGGTCCAAATAAGTAGAAAGGTTACATAGATATAGTAAATTTGACAGTTTAGACGTCTCTTTTAACACAATGGATATTGATTATGAATGAAATTGTTATAAATTCAATAATTAAAAATTCTCTAGTGGCGGCACTACTTAAAATAACCATAGTTCATCTTTTTGTGATCCAAACTCACCCTTTAGACTTTTCTAGGCTTAGCTCTTCATTTACTGTGGCCAAGCTGCTCAGTGTCTCTCCCTCATTTTCTTATTTTTAAGGAATATTGAGTTTGTAGGATAAACCTTATTTTCTGAAGGCAAAATGCTATGTCTTCTTAGTCAGTTAATAAATCAGGAAAGCAATTGGAGGTGTCAGAGAAGTTGCACGGGAGGAGGAGAAGACATGATAAACAAAGAGGCAGTTGTGTGGACTTTACGAGCTTTTCTAGTTGATTGATTTTAAGAACTGTGCTATCATAAGTTTAAAAAATGGAAATACGCACCTGTCTACACTGTCTTATATCAATTCTCATTATCTGACTGTGGACATCCTCAGGGGCATCATGTTTGTTGCCTGCTGAAAAAGTAGACTTGAATATCTTAATCCAGAAAGAGGAAGCATGAGAGGGGCTACAGGAAGAGGACATAAGATGGTAGAAAGAGGCAGCATGTTTTTCGCAGCCAAACTATGAAATAAGGCTAGACCTTCATGGCAGCATCTCTTCAAGCTTGAAGGAAGCTATTTAACCCAAAGACATTGGAATATGACTTGACAAAGTTACCCAGAAAATTGGTGTGGGAATCAGAACTAGAAATCTGGCCTCTTTGATTATCATTTCTAGCCATGAACAATAAAATATCTAAGAAAAAGATTTCAATTATCTCAAAATGAATGTCCCATCTTGGAGTGGTGGGGGTGGTGAATGCCTAAGAAAACAAGTTCCCTTTGACGTATCTTTGGTTAACCCATGAAGCCACAGTCTCTACTACTAAGGCTTTTGGATGTGACCAAATCTCTCCAAACTCAAGTAACAGGCAAGGCCAAAGCAGCCATCCTCTTCCTGGGTAGATTTATCTCCTCAACTCATCATTCCCTCCCATATGTGCTATATTTAGGAACTTTTGTCTCAAATAAACCTAAGACACTAAAAGTTGTTATTGTTCATTAAAAAGCAAGGCCAAAAACAAGCTGGGCAAATACTGGTACACAAAAGTTGGTAATTCAACTTGTTTAGATTGATTACCTACGACTCTTCACTTAAATGTTAAAGTTCAAAATTACTTTAGGATAGGATATTATTCTATCTGGGGGAAAAAAATCCTAGTGCCTGCAAAACCCTAGTCATAGCCTACTAGTCTCTCATGGGAAGGGTCTGGATGTGATTCAATCTTTCCAAAGTGAAGCAATGTGCAAGGCCAAAACAGGTCCACAATGTAATTTGTCCTCTCAGAATGTAATAACATTACTTTCTTAGTGGCTTTGTTAGTTACAGGCTGACATCAACCACTGCCTTAACAACCTGACAGAACAGGGTCAGACACTTGGGAGCCTGAAGGGAAAACAAAAAGTACAAAACCAAAAACCCAAAACGGCAATGGCTGAAGAATGGCTAAAATGAAAAAAAGTAGCACATAGCTTAAAAATTGAAAAATCTAACTAACTCTCTCTTTCTGTCTGTCTGTCTGTCTCTCTCTCTCTCATATATATATATATATATATATATATATATATATCTTATATATATATATAAGATATATAAGATATCTTGTATATAAGATATATAAGATATATATATATATAAGATATATATAAGATATATATATATATATATCCCCTTAGGTTAAGTTATAGAAGGTCCTTAAGCCTGCTCTCTTATTTAACTTTGCTGAAGGTTTTCCATATTTTTCCTTCTTTAAGTTCAGACCATATGAGAAAATGTACAAATAAACTGTCAGGAAGATGTACATGTTATATAACAAGGAGCCAGTTAACTAAGCAGATCCACAAATTCACAGTGCCCCCTTCAGGTAGACTTCATCTATTCATGTGCATAAAACACCTGGTGCTCACCAATGGTGTAGAACCTCTTCAGTTCGCTCCTTCGGGAAGGATGCTTCTGGGTGTTGGCTGCGTTGTTCTGCTCTTCTTCAATGATGGGTGTCTTGGGAGCAGGGGGCTTACTGGCTTGTGGCGTTTGCTTTCCTGCACCAGCCAAAGGGTTGAACCCTGGAGCAGTAATATCCACTGACTGGGACTTTTTCTTCAACCTACAGGTAAAGAATAACACACGCTGTCAATACTGACTCAAGGGACACGTCTGTTTCCGTGTTTGTCTCCATCATAATTTTTTTTAAACACCTGAGTTATAGTTAGCCTTGAAATAGAACCAGGTCTATTCAGAAATTATTACCTTCCCTACAGTATTTTATGATAAATTCTACAAATATTTTTGAAACCAGTTGAAAAAAAAAATCTTCTGTCTAATTATTTTGAAGTGTTTCTTAAAATATATTAAAATGTGAGGTGATGAAGGACTTTTATTTTTCTAATAGCAACCTAAAATGTGGTGCCAGACAAACATAATGCGTTTGGCGACTGCATTTAGTTCTGAAAGGAATATTTTTAATACTATAGTAAAACACTAGTTAAAAATAAACAGTTGTAACTCCAAAAGGGATAATGAAATGATTTTTTAACTAGAGGCTGCCAGTGCTTTTCTGCTTAATCCATAACAGCATCTTAGCTGTAAAAATTATAGAGTTCACATTATTTCTCCACACATTCTCCATGACAATAAATGTATCGCTCACGTCTACATTTTAGAGAGCTGACATAAGGCCTAACATGGAAAGCAAGAAGCCAGCCATGAAATATTTTCCCAGCTCAGGAATGTTTCCTTTGGTGTAAAAATCATGGGTAAACAGTATGAGTTAAATTCAAACATTTCAAGCTACACAATTAATGTAATGAAACCCTAAGCCCACTTCTGGAGGCTAAGGTTCAGTGTCATTTTTCAAGTCTTAATTGCCTATGGAAAACAAAGTGGCAATTCTCTTTATTATTTATGATAGCCACACCGGAACACTTGCAATTTCCCAAAAGTTTCGTACATCTTCATACCTTCACACTTTAGTCAGGCTTTTCTAGTACCTTGGCTTCCACTTTCTGCCTCACTGTCAGACCCTGTTCATGCTTCTAGACACAGCTTAAATGTGACCTCTGGGAATCTTCCTGTGACGTGGACCTTGGTGGCCTCACACCATTCAGCAGACAGGGTTATTCACAATTAATCCACAAATAAGCTTCCATTGAACTGAGTGTTCCAGAGCAAAAGCTTTGTAAGAGAATTAAAATCTATCAATTAGGAAATGTCAAGAAAGAAAGCAATGTTTGCTAAATTTTAGTCACTTATTTATCACCTATATGATTTCTACCTTATCCACATACCACCCCTATTATCTACTTAATATTCATGAAAATAGACTGGCTTTATCCAAATTGGCAACAAATATATTAGAAAGTGCTCAACAGCATTAGTTATGAGAAATGCAAATGAAAACCACAGCCCACTCAGAACACACCCCCGTGACATCATGCTACTGTGGTGATGAGGAACAACTGGGATTCTCCTGCTGGTGGGAGAGTAAGACCACCCTGGTAAGTCCTGAGTAAGACTGCACTGGTAAGACCACCCTGGAAAAATGTCTGGCAACACCTACCAAAGCTGATGGCTTGTATTTTAATATGTTCACCAAAACGCACATTCAACAATGTTCATAGCAGCTATTTGTAATACACAAAAATTGAAAACAACTCAAATATCTATCAACAGTAGAATGGAATTTTATGCAGCAACAAAAATAAATGAATTACAACTACCTGCAACAACATGGATGGATGGCTTTCATAAAAACAATTTTGAGCAAAGAAGCCAGACATAAAAGACTATATGCTATATGATTCTATGTATATTAAGGCCAAATACAAGCAATACTATCTATGATATTAATATGGTAGGCTAACTGTTGGGCATTTATTACATTGACAGCAACATGAAGGCGTTTCTGGGATTCTGGTATTATTTTGTTTCTTGGGTACTGGGTATCATGATGTATTTACTTTGTGAACATTTAACCACCTATGATTTTTGCATTTTTCTGAATATATGTTATATGTCAATAAAACATTTCCATAAGAAATTGACTGACTTTTAAACTTACAGTAGTCCCTCCTTATCTGCAGGGATCATGTTCCAAGACTCCCAATGGGTGCCTGAAACCTTGAATAGTACCAGATCCTATATAATATATACTATGTTTTTTCATATACACACATGACTATGGTAAAGTTTCATTCATAAATTAGGCACAGTAAGAGATTAACAGTGATAATAAAATAGAACTATTATACTGTAATAAAAGTTACATGAATGTAGTCTCTTTTGCTCTTTCTCTTTCTCCAAATATCTTATTGTATTATACTGTGGATAACTGAAACCACAGAAAGCAAAACCATGGATAAGGGGGGAACTACAGGATTCGTTTATAATGAAGATTACGTAGTTACTGGATGGCTACTTGCCACAAAAAGGTGAAAATAAAAGTAAAAATGGAATGAAACTCTTGGCCTTCCAGACTCCCAAACACTGGCAGAGTAGAGTGAAATCTAATGAAGGATCCTTTCCCCGCTGGCAATGACTGTTCTCCATACCCAGTGACCTGTTTTTCATGAGCTGAAATGGACTGTTCATTCATTCTGCAAATGGCCAGTCTCCACTGCATACTGTCTGGCACCAGGGATACACAGTGACCGAAACAGGCAAAACACCAGCTGTCATGGAGCATTCACTCTTATGGAAGGAGACAGGTAATAGGTAAGTAAATCAATATCTAACAAATCAGGAGGCAAAGCGTGCTGTGGATTAAAATCAAACAGAGTAAAAGGGGTAGGGAATGGAGATGTGCATGTGTACTATTATATATGGGAGAGCCAAGCAGGGCTCTTGGACCATCAGACTTTTGAGAAGGAAGGGGCCGTGCGTGCGTCTAACCGACAGAGTGGCATTTCAAAAGCTGTGTTGTGTAAGAGGAACAGGGAGGCCAGTGTGGGTGGAGCTGAGAAAAGGAAAGGGCAAGAACTGGAGACAAAGTCCACAAGATGAGGGCAGGGGAATAAGGCTAGATCATATGGAGCTTCAAGGTCATTAAAGAATGAGGCCAAGAGAAGGTTTGAACAAAGGTGTCATCACGTGATAAAAGAATCACTGGACGCTGCTTTGTGGAAATTAGGTTGAAGGCTGTACCTCAAAGTTAAGCAAGCTGCATGTACTGTCTGTCCCTGAAGAAGCAGCCACCAAAAAATCACCTAGGGCACCACGTACTTGAGGAAACATGGATTTCCTTTGTACATGGTTATCTACTTTTTCTTAATGCCTTGGCCTTCCCATAGCACCAGTCTTATCTTAGGTGTTTGTGGACTGGAGCTAGAAATTACAGGAGTACTATATGCAACTAAAGAAGGCATTAAAATTGATAAGAACAGGCTAAGAAATAAGTTGCATATATATATAATGAAATACTATTCAGCCTTTAATGACAAAGGAAATCCTGTCATTTATGACAACATGAATGAACCTGAAGGACCTTATGTTCAGTGAAATAAGCTAGAGAAAGACAAATACCACATGCTCTGACTTATATGTGGAGTTTAAAAAATGTTGACCTCAGAAGTAGAGCATAGAATGGTGGTTACCAGGAGTTTAGGGGGATACAATATTGGGGAGATGTTGGCCAAAGGATATAAAATATTAGTTAGGAGGAATAAGTTTATTCTATAGCATGGCAACTATAGTAAATGACAATGTATTGTGTTTTGAAAATTACTGAGAGATTTTAAGTGTTCATACTGCAAAAAATAATGAGATAATGCACATGTTAATTAGCTTGATTAAGCCATTCCACGGTGTATACATATTTCAAAACATCATGTTGTACATGATAAATATATATAATTTGTATTTGTCAAATTAAAAAAAGAAAATAAGTTGCAAGTCACAGAGCAACAAATTTATTTGTCTGAACATGGCTTCTGCTTATATACAAAGAATTAACCTGCACTAAAAGTATCATGTTTAACTCTATGAAATCACAATATTCAACCATTTTTGATAAAAATGTCAATTTTCTATAGTTCATCCTATAAAATTTATTACAAAATTAAATTTGAATTTCAATATAAAGCAAGTTTTGGGGGTTAAGGGTCAGGGGAGTGAGGATTTAGAGGAAAGGTGTTGAATTTTAGAGAAAGTCACTGCTCTGTAGTTCTCGGCAACGATCATTATTATTATGAATAGTGATTTACATTTTGTGAATGTGACAAGTTTAACTTAAGTTCCCATAGCAGATTATTTTATCACCAGAAACTATTTATATTTTATATTGGCCTGTTTTAGAATTGATCAGAGTCATCGATTAAAGTATCACATTGGTTTATAGGATGGCTTATATTTAATAAAGTGCTGGATACTATAACTGATGGAATTCTACTACCACTTCCAAATGTGTAAGTGTCCCAAGCCCTTTTTACAGCCTCCTTGGCGAGCAAAGGACACAGCTGGGCTCCAAAGGCCAAAGGCAAGCAGAAAAGGACACTTTGGTATTTTCCTTCTCCTTTCTCCCCTTCCTCACCAAACACTCTTCCTTAGACCAAGACTTGAAGGGTATCATGTTTTTATTGTTGTTGCTGAAGTCTAGAACACTGCCAGTGGGTTTTCCGGCTTGTTTAATACAAGACTTCCAATAGCACCATTTGCACGTTCTTAGAAAGCAGAACTGTGTGGGTAATTGAATTACTCCCTAACAATTCTAAAAATGACTATTGTGGTTGACAGGGAAACCTGCTAAATGCTACCTTCCATTTCCAAATTTCATGAAAGGGGAAATCTTTCTAAATTTTTAACAATGTGCTTAATTAAATGTGTTAACCAAATATAAATACAGCATAATGGAATATGTAGGTGTGCATGAGATAAAATACCCTTTGATAATAAATGAAACTACAAATAGAGACAAAAATAATCTCTTAATAGGCACTGAAAGGATCTTTGTTCAATGTGCTTTGCATTTCCAAAGGAAAACGAGCCCTGAAATCTTGGATGGAGAATAGGAACTGAGTAAAAGAAACCATCTCTCTGGGCATGGCTCCTATCAGCGACTCTCTGGTGTTTCATAATCCTTGCTTTCTCTTGTTCCTCTGCTTTCGAGAAGAAAGGATCTACCCTACTCCTCTCCACATGTATTCCAATACCTTCTTTCAGCATGATAATGACGTTGAACACTTTTCTGTGACTCAGTTTCCTCATCTATAAAACAGGGGTAAAATATACACAGAAAGTTCTGAGAATCAAATAAAAATGCTATGTGAAAGTGCCTAGCATAGTGCCTACCCAGGAAGCTCTTGATACATGCAAGTTCCATCCTTTTTATGAGAGTATGTAACGGGATGATAGAATTTTTTCTTTGGAATTCCCAGTGATGATGAAAAAATGGTATCAGCTTCTCAGACTCCATTGCTGCTGCACCACTTTAGATAAACAACGAGCCTGCAGGGACGGCACTACATTTTGTAGGAGGCTACACTCATCTCAAGTGTGGGTTTTAAGGAAGGAGTAGAGGATAACAAGAGAACAAGCCGGATGAAAATCCCTTGTGTGGTATGCGATGTGGTATTTCTTTTGAGACAGTCCCCAAGTCTTTCAGAAAATAACTAAACCCATCACATAGGTTATTTGAGTACATATATACATATTTTTTAATCTATATAGGGTTGACCTTAGACAACAAACTCAGAAGCAGAGGTAGAGACCAGAGAACCATGAAGAAGTAAGGACAAGAATTGGCAAGGAAATATGAGGAGGGCTTTGGACTTTTCTACTCTGTAAGAGCAGGGTTAAAGCCCATTTCAACCAGTTCTCCAAGGAGTAGGAGAAGCCCTGTAAGTTGATGGTAAAATCTGAAGTCACAGGAACTGGAGGAAAAAAAAAAAAGAATTGCTAGAAAACATCCAATACCAACCAATTTAAACAGAATGACTCTCATAGTAATTAGCTAAAGTTTACCACTGCATAGATTCTACTTTACTAGAAGCATAAAATATCTCACACTCATTTTCTGAATCACTTTTTGAGTAGAATAAATGAATCTTTGGACTTAAATGAATGAATGCACATCCCAAAGCCCAGGGCTTAGACCAATAGTGACTGAATGTGGCTTTACGTTGCCAACCAAAGAGAGCCTCTCCCAAAGATCTGGGTCAATTCTCTGTTTCAATAGCACTCACCATGGAGAATTTTTCTCTAATCTTCACATTTAACCCTTTTAAACTATTATTTATCACTTACTGTTTTTGTCTTGTCTTCTCATTTTCTCTCACATTGTGGGGTTTTTATCTTCCAACTCTCTCTACCTTTCTATCCTCACCCCTTCACGTCATAGCCAAGCAATGCTTTCCATGTTTCCTTTTCTATCGTGCTCTGCATCTTTTGGTAGTTTCATAATCTTGTCTAAATACTGTATGATACAACTCTGCCTTAAGCCAAAGCTATATCCATATATGACTTGAATGCATAAGAAAAAACTGTTATCATTTAATTGAGTTCTTAACTGAAATTACCTCTCCCATTAAGTGGAATTCAAATGGTGCCTGCATTGTAACTAATTTGATTTGTTCCTGAGTTCTGTAGCTATCTAGAAACAAAAATCTTCCACTGTCCACTTACTATAGTCCTGGGATATCAGTGGCAATAGTAGCAACAGTTGAGAAAATCTACTATAGTATAAGGGAAATATTCCCTAGGCCTGAGGAAATTTTGGTGCTATAAAATTAATATGTAAAAGCTACGTTTCCATGTATTGAACTGTGTACCTTGAAAATAGTAGAATAGTAGCTAAGACTATGGACATGGGGGCTGGATTATCTGGAATTGAATCCATAATAATATGGCTTTTACTAGCTGTGTAACTTTGGACAACTTTCTTAACCTCTCCTTCCCTCAGTTTTCTCATCTGTAAAATGGACATATTAATAATATCTGTCATAAAATTGTCATGAGGATTAAATTAATATTTGAAAAAGCACTTAGATTTGGCACATAATAAATTTTATATAAATTTTTGCTGTATATAAAAATAAGCAAACACAAAGAGTCATTGAGTATTTATACTGTGTCAGGTACAAGGCCATACGCTATACATAATTGATTTATTGATTACAACAAGCCTATGATGTAGGTGTCATATTTCCTATTTGAAGAGGGGTCAATGGAGGTTTAGAGAAAGTAAAGGAGCTAGAAATTAGGGAAGCTGGAATCCAACCAGTGCCTTTTGAACGAAAGGCCACACTTTGGAATTACGAGATGGAAACAAACTTCAGCTCTTACACTTACCAGCCATGGAACTTTGGGCCAGGACCCAGACTGTGTAGGTCTTCTTACCTAACAATAGTATTCATGCCATCTGCCTGCTCTAAGGAAGCTATTGTGAACATAAAATATGTTAATTTCTGGGAAAGCACTTTGTAAAATTCCACAGAAATCCATAGTCCTAGTAGTAGGTATACAGTTCACACCTTGCCCCATTCATTTGTTGCATAATTACACAAATGTGTGTCTCTCTGTGTGTCTAAGTGCATATAAAGGGCTGTGCCCCCAAGGCCCGACACTTGTAGTCCTTTCCAGTAATTTCCAGCAAGAAGACCATCTGTGGTTTGCACATCTCATTACTGCTAGAGAAGTTGTCTCCTTGCTTCCTAAAAGAGCTAATGCAAGGGTATTATTTAAAGTAGTAAAGCTGCTGAGGATGCAGGTTTTCCAAGTTGGATCCTGTGGCTGCTGCAAAAGTCTCAAGTCACTCAAAAAGAGCTTTTGGGAGCAAATGCCTAAAAAATTTTCACATTGCAAAATTAAGGGTTTTTGTTACCCCTTCTATACAGTCTGACTAAAAATCAGCAGCTAAAAACAAACCATAAAATCAGCAAAAACCAAGCATATGCGGAAGTCCAACCACAGAAGAAATGACAGATTGGAACTTATGCTTTCAAACAAGAAAACAATCCCTTGGGGTGTAGAATATGCCAATTCCAGCTTACGCTATAATTGCGGTGGCCATACTATCCTTTTTTGCCCCCAAACAGGAGGATTAAGACAGAACGTCTGACATGGAATCAGTAATTACACAATTTCCTTTTAGAATTCTAAACCAAAGCAAAATGCTTCAACAGAAGTATCCACACCAAAATGAGACAAGACATCATTCCAAGAAATTTATGCCTTCCTATCTTGGAAATTCAGAGAACATAAAGTTAAGAATTAAGCCACAAGTGCAATGATATGTGGGAATAGTTTACTAGAAATCCTGGCAAAAACAAGAGATTCTATTGTTAAATGCAATTGAATTCAGCTCTGTGAAGAGTAAGACTAGTATAAATAGTAAGATTCATACAGAAGCATACCTGAATTCATTGCTATTATACCTAATTTTATGCTATAAATACTAGAAATTAAATTCTAAACCAATTCTGCCTCTCCAGTGTTTAATAAATGCTGACATAAAAGGTTAGCATTTCTTACTGACCTTTCATGAAAAGGACATCTGAGTCCTCCAAGTTTGCTAGTTGGTTTATCTATATTCCAATTCTTGTGTCATCTCAGAGAAAAGAGCTATATGAAAGAGTCATTTCCTATTAGAAGTGCTCACCACCAGATCAACTCAATTACTCCATTCATGGAAACTCTATTCTGTTCTCCATTTTATTTCTAGGACTTAGTTAGCATAGTGCTTGGGATATAGTATGCACTTAGTAAACAAATTGTTGAATGAATGAATGTTTCATCATGGGTAAATAACAATAACACAAGAAATGCTAAAATGTTGGCAAGTCTACATATAGAAACCCATGAAAATAAACTAAAAGAGTAAGACTTTTGATAGTTTGGTATTAATAGCAGATATAAAGACTAAGTTAATGCACCCACGTAATATAGCCTCCTCCCCATCCCATTATGGGAATGTGTATTAGAGCCTGGATAGAAAAAGGAAATGGTCTCATTAACACTATGATAAGTCTGAACAATATCTCACTTCTTTAATCACTAAGTCTAGTTTTGTAATTTCTATATAAACATTCTGCAGCTTTGATAAATTGATATCGTTTTGCAAAAATTTTCAGTGGTGCTATAGTGGAGCAGAAAGAGCAAGGACTCTCAAATCAAAGATCTTGGGTTCAAGTCCAGGATCTACTGTTTTCAACAACCTAATGGTGAGACATTTTATTAATAATTTTACTGATGAGAAATATGTACTACATGTTCTTGGAGCAATCATTAAGAATTTTGCATATCCTCTTTCGACTGTAAAGTTTCAAAACACTAAGTTAATGGTAGTAAAATTTTTAGGAATTTTCCCCTCCCTGTACTTCCCAATTATGCCACTATATTGCAAGTATTCACTTTTGAAATTACACAAATTTCCAATTTATTTCAGTTTTTGCCTTGGAACTTCAAAGCCTTTCAACTGGAAAAGCCTGAAAGTGGAAATGCATTATGTAAATCCAAAGATTAGGGCTTGAAAGATTTGGAAGTCAAATTCTTGTAAATGTTAAACAGTCTTTTGCAATAACTCAGAGCTGAAATTTAATTTCATTACCTTTGATGAAATTATTTGTAACATGCTATTGCCACGTCAGTCGCATTCTGTTTATTAATTTAAGAAGGAGGAATCAGAATAAATAAGACTATTTCAGGATTTTAGGCTTCCATCCAAACTTGATGATTAAAGGAACCTATTTTTAACAAGACCTGTTACAAACTATCTGTATAAAGCATATGGACTAGCTGATTAAAATGTAGTTTTTCTTATGTCAAACATAAGGCAACTCCAAACTTAATCAAGACAGCTTCTTCATGTAATAAATATCTGGGCCAAAGCCCAATGGTTTATAGTTAAAATGACAAGGTAGTACAACAATCTCCCATCTTAATTTCCCCAAATGAAGACATTAGAAACAGGAAAAGAAGAGATAGAAAATATATGTTTTTTAGTTACATATTAATTTAGAAATTGGATAGAAAACATCACTCTAGTTAATCCATTTTTTTCTTGACCTCTTTAAACTAAATCATTTTACTGATGAATATAAAACATCCTTAAGTTATCCTAAACGTTTTAAAATGAAAATGATATTTTGTGTTTTTTTAATGTAAGATTGCATTATTGATTACATTATTGATTGAAAAAGATATTTTTGAAAACTGCCCTATTTAAATTCTGATTAGTTACCCTAGATAGGGCACACCATGTCCTCTCCTCCAATTTGAGAATTACTAACTGTATCTGTTATAGTTTTCTTCTTTTTTGAGGATAGTGGTTTAACACATGAAGGCTAGGTAGTGTTCTCAGTACAACAAAGTTGGATTTTAGGCTTTCTTCAGATAAACATAACATATAATCTTTAAAATTACATTAAATAAATTACTCTGTCTTCTCCCCAACAGCAACTCTACAAACCTACATTTATCTTTTCCCATTACTAAAAACATTTTCCTATTACAGAAGAGAACGTGGTTCCTCTTGTTAAAGCCAATCTCTCCACATGCTCTGAACCCAATTGCATCTTCTCTCTATACTTGGGGCTTTAATGTATTAACCACCCTGTTCCCTCTCTAAGTCCTGAACCAAATGAGAAACAGACACAGGAGCAAGGACCCTATGACAAGCTGGAATTTGGAGAAGCAACGTCCTGGTGAGACTGCCCCAAGGGCAGCAGGAGTAGAGATGGACTTACTGTGGGCAGTCTGGTCCCACAGAGAGAAGCCAGAGGAGGCTGGGCCATATATCTGCAGTCTTCACAGTCTGAGAAGTCACTCTTTTTCCTTTTAGGCATGGGTGCAGGAGGATGAAAGAAAAGCCAAAGCTTTCTTCAAAATCCTCCAGAAAGGAAGGACATTTCTATTTTATGCACAAGAGGAGGAATTCAGGAAAGGGAAAAAAGGTTACTTCTACACCCCCTTCTCAAGACTTTACTCCTAGGTTATCTGCTCCCATCTGGGTTGCTCTTCTCTTCCTCCCTGCTGACCCTGTTCCCACCAGCAGTGAACCAAGCATTTAACATCTGCCCTCCCTTCCAGTCTGTTTTCCTCTAAGGCTACCACCTCGTTCTGTAATTTCTTCCTTCCTTCACAGCTCACAGCTTCATCTCACCACTTCCATAAAGCAACTTGCTTTTTTATGAATAAGTTTTCAATAACTTCATGTGGTCAATTTCAAAAGGTACTTTTTGGGGTTTCATTTTTCTCAACCTTTTAATTGCAGGGTGTATTTGTGAAGGAGAACAGCACAGAGCTTAAGACTATGGACTCTGGAGTTAGAATTCCTGGGTCTGACACTTGGCTCTTTATTATGGGATCTTGGGCAAATTACTTAATCTCTCTACAGTTTCCTCATTTGTAAAATGGATCTAATAATAGCATTCACTCAATAGCCTATGAAACAGATGATATAAGGTCACCCAGACAAGGTGGTACGTATAAGTACGTAACATTTTTTTTTTTTATCACCTCCTTTATCCTGAAACATGCTACTTTTTTAGATTCCTTGACACACATTCTTCTAGTATTCCATTTTTTAATATTCCTTGAAGGGTCCTCTTTTTCTTATTTGACTCCTAAATATTTTGAATTTCTATTCAATCTCTAAGTATTTTGGAATATCCCTAATCCAGCTGGGCCTCCCTCTGCTCTATTTTCACTATCTCCCTAGTATTCTAATCTATTCCCTTGGAATTAAATATTTATATGCTGAAAACTCCCTCATTTATTCCTCCAGCCCCAATTTTCCCCAGAACTTCAAACTTAAATATCCAAGTAACTACTTGGCATTATCCATTTCATGCGGCACATCTTAAACTTAACATGTCCCTAAACAAATTTTTCATTCCTAAACTCAGCCCTAACTTTCTTTCCTGTCTTCCCTGTCTCTGTAAATGGCACCACCACCCACACAGTTGCTCAAGAAGGAAACCTGGAAGTTATATCTGATCCCTTCCTTTGTAACACTCTCCACTGGAACTCTTCTATATCCGTATTGGTCTCCCCAGTTAGACTTTTGTCTCCTGCTACCTACTCTTCTTACAGCAGCCATAACAAGCATTTTTAAGCTTAGAGCAAAGAAGAGGTTCTCCAACTTCAAATAACTAAATGGCTTTCCACTGTGGTCTGATGAATTTCTAAACTTCTTTCAATGATCCATTTGGCCCTGATGTCTCTGTCTTGGGCTTTCCTCTTGCCCACATCCTCATCACCTTAACATTCTTCAAAGTTCCCAAACATGTCAAGCTCTTTCTCTCCTGAGGACCTTTGCACATGTTATTCCCTCTGCTGGGAGTGCACTTTGAGTGGCTGGTTGCTTCTCATTTATTGTTAAGTCTCCTCAGAGAGATGAACCCCTGCAATTCTAAGCAGGTTATATCTCTCATCTCCCTGCCCTATCCCCACTCCACCCCATGTTATTCTTTAGCTCTGCACTCTCCTCATGTGCTTCTCACCGTATTTATCATAAAGTCTAATGATGGATTTGTTCAAGTTCACTTTGTTCTGTCTCTCTCATTTAACTATACTCTCTGATGGGGCTGGAAGCACACTTCTTTTATGCATCTAACCCAGTGTCTTGCACATTATGTGTATGCCAAAAATATGTACATGAATGAATCAATCACTGAATCAATTACCCCTCCCCATCATCCCCACATCTGACTTCATGCAGTAGGCTTACAGGGCATGTGGTCATGGTTACTGTCTCCATCTTTCATTCTTAGTTTGGCTCGGTCACAGTGTTCTAAATCTTTCTCAAGAAATTACTATCATATCTCTTTGGTTAGAAAACCATAATATTCATAACAGCTATGTAAAAATAGAGCTATCTCCTGATCTATGATGTGGACCAATTTTGAAATTTTAAAATCATGGTTGAATACATGATCTAAGAAATAGGTTTGGGATAGACGAACCTTTTAAACATGTGTTGATTTATGGGCATTGTGCTAATGAGGATTTCATGCCTGCATTTTCCAGGCTATAAAGTGGTAAATTACATTAGGAGAAAAATCAAGTGGAGAGTGAATGCAGAGAAGCAATTTATTACATATTAACAAAGCCACGGGGATAAAAGGGTAGTGGAAAAAAATATTTATATCCATATATATATTAATTTCTAATTGCATGAAAGACTGACAGAAATTCCTATATAATTCTTTATTTAAAACAGTGTAATGAGTCAATCATCATTAAAGAATAAGAAATAAAATCTAATGGTGGTGAAATGTACAATCTATATTTAACTGCAGATGGGAGGACTTTTAAATAAATAGGGAACCCTTGTTCAACTGTTAATATTATAGTGACCATAAGGGAACTGATATTCTTAAGCTCATACTACAGGTTAAGTAAATGACAAATCGTTGTCTTGAATTCATACACTATAAGCTACTTGAGGTCAGGGATTGTCTTATCCATATTTGAACATCCAGTGCCCTGTATCCTGTCAGGCACATAGTGACCACCACTAAAGGCTTGACTTCACCTAAAGATAAACTGAATAATCCGAAACACACAGACACCACAGGAAGGACTGCCTTGAAGCCCTGTCATGAACACTTAGTTGCATTATATCACAAACTTGATAGTGGCACTGCGGTTTCAATGGTGCGGTTCTGGGCTCCTCTTCACTGTGACTGTGTGAAAATGAATAAACCAGTTATCTGGACTAAGAACTAAATTTTGAAGTAAGACACCTAACCTGAACCTCATAATTTTCTCATCTGCACAATGCTGAGAATCGTTCCTGCAATATTAGCCTAACAAGGTTACAGGTCTCTGCGTTCACCAAATATCTGCTGGGTCCCTTCTATGTTCAAGGTACTAGACTCCAGGGATCTTATTTGCTGGCATCAGCTCTCTGCATTTTTTAGGGGTTTTAGAGCTGACTCTCTCATTGGGTAGGATATTTTTTGAGTTCTTCGTCATCTCCTTCTTACTGGAGATAACCTTTCTGCACTTTCCTCTCTGTGAGTGAACACAACTCTTCCCACTGGTCACTCATAGCCCCTCCGCCAGCCCCCAGTGATCCGGCAGTACACCCCAATGTTCTTTTTGCTGGGGTTACCTATTTCCCCCAGGTAGCCCTCATGGACAAGATCTAAGACTCTTTTAGACCTGTTCTTCCTTGTATGGCCACATCTTGCCAACAGGAAACAAGCACTCTTTGCCCTGTAGGTTTCAGGGTATCCACCAGGTAGCAGCTTTTTGCATCTCCATGTTAGATCTACAGCTTCCCAGGCAGCTGTAGTCTCTGCTCTTCTTTATTTGTCAGGTTGACTGAAGGTTGAACCCACTGTTTGCCCCATGCTCTCTGGGTTGTTCCAATGAAGCCTCTTGCCTATTTGAGGTGAAGTAAAAACATCCCTCACCCCTTCCCTCTGAGGGTTGGGATAGGAGAGGATTTCTGGAACACCAGCAGCTCTCTCTGAAAATCCTATTCTAATTTCCAAACTATTATGTTGGCTCCAGTTGGGCGGTTGACTAAGGGTCACGAACTCAGTTTCTGACTACCAGCTTTACAAGGCTGATGTGATGGGCTCATGCTTCATTTTGAAATGCGGGGAGTAAGTAATAGGTGCCTTTTTAGTTTCAGCTGAAGCAGAGAGAAAATGTCTAATTTTAACTTCCTGTCATAGATGTCATGCACATTATTAACCTTTCTTAAGGTCATCGTTGTCTGGCTAAGAAGGGTTAGAACTTTCAGAGAAGGTGGTGACAGAGGGGAGAAACTCCTCCATTTCAGGGTCATTCCTGGTTTAAAATCTTTCATTTGTTGTTTTTCCTTTTTCATTTAGTTTTTTTTATATTCATTGAACGTTTACCGAGTTAGTGCCCTATGCTTAAATGCTGGGGACACAAAGATGAAAAGAAAAAGATTGTTATCCTTTAGGGCATAAAGGGGGATGGATTTATAAAATAAAACTATAAAAATGATAAGTAGTCCAATTACAGGAGGGTTATCTCTCCCCAACTTTAAATTTGTCTTACAAGAAGTTTTAATATTCATATGAATTTATTACTGATTACCTTTTACTCAATTGTAAGAAATTAGGTTTAGGTATTTGTGACTTGTGAGCCATTGCTATCGGCAATAATTAGAATACAAGAAAAGTGAGGTTGCAATTAGGAAAAAAAAAAGAGGTAAAAGTAAAGTAGAACCATCCCTCCAAAAATGGGATGGAGGACTTATTTTATTTTATTTTTTTTGAGACAGAGTCTTGCTCTATCATCCAGGCTAGAGTGCAGTGGTGTTATCACAGCTCACTGCAACCTCAAGCTCTTAGGCTCAAGCAATCCTCCTGCCTCAGCCTCTCAAGTAGCTGGGACTACAGGCCTGCACCACCACACTGGCCTAATTTTTCTATTTTTGTTGAGGGGGGTCTTCCTTTTGCTCAGGCTGATCTCGAACTCCTGGCCTCAAGCAATCCTCCTGCCTCACCCCCCCCAAAGTGCTAGGATTACAGGTATAAGCCACTGCATTGGGCCTGTTTTCTTTTTTTTGGCTAAGAAGCGTTGGGGCTGAAATGAGGTAGTCAACTTTTATTTTACAGAAGGTACTTTAAAAACAAAGAAAAAGCTGCTACCTATTATCAATATGTTACAAAAGATATATTAGATCAAAAATGACAAGGTGAATCTACTCTCAAAATAAAGAGCAGACATTTGAATTGAATAAATTTAGCTTTCCAAAAACCTAAGGGCATCCTCATTCATGTTGTTATTTTGCCATGGATAGGTAAAAACGAGGTGGACATGGACTGCACACAGGTACTTGAAAACCACTGAACTAGATAATCTCAGATTCTACAGCTGATGAATTTGTTTTCCCAAGAATCCCTTTATTCAAATATGCCCCTCTCCTGTCTCTATCTCTCTATGTCTTAAACCAGAGGGACAGATTTTCCAGGGGGTTCTGAGCCCTGAATTCAGGACTGGCTACAAAATTTGTGGTGCCCAGTGCAAAATGGAAATGTGAGGCCCCTTGTTAAGAAATGTTTAAGAATTCAAGACAGTAATGGCACAGCATTAAACCAAGATTGGAGCTCTTCTGAGCACAGGCTCTGTGAGGCTACACAGGCTGCACACTTATGAAGCTAGCCCTTGTCTCTGTTGCCCGGTAAGATCCTCCAAATTGTTTTCCCAATTTACAGCTTTTTAAAAATGATGTTTCAGTACCTAAGAATCTTATAAAAAGAAACACTTCTAGAGTGAGATTCCAGCTGGGTGAAGTCTTTGTTATTGGTCAGTAAATCATATCCTGCAAATCATAGTTTAATCCCCAAAACACTGTAGATTATGAATTTAAACAGTTTTAATCTCCTGGCAGTTAAAATTTCTTTAGTCAGTTTAAGCTAATCTTCATGTCTGTAGAGTTATTATGGGAGCTTAAGAATAACATTCTAAGCATATATGATTTGATCAAAACCACCTGGATGTTTCAAATTAATCTACTTGTGGACAAAAGAATACCAACAGTCCCAAACCCTGGGCTGGGGAACACCTGTGAAGGAAGTACCCCATCCTTCCCTTTTGCATTTAAACAGGAAGTATTTAGATGGAAAAGATTTGGTTCTGCAGAGCTGGGAGACATTTCAGAGCAAGGGTCATCTGGAGAGTCCTGTGGAAAGGACTCTGGCTATCACGATGGACTAACCCATTGTTCCTCCTCTGCATACCACTGTGGCTCCTCCTACTGCTCCCACTCTTTCCTCTCACTCAATCTATCCTGCACACAAAGAGCAAAGTGCTTTTTATAAACATAATTCACATCTTGTCCGTCCTTCCAGTGGCTTCTCACCTCACTGGGAGTAGATTCCAAAACACTCACCAAACCCGGCAAGACCCTCCATGACCTGGCCCCTGCCTGCTTCACTGGCTTCATCTCTAGGCTCCTCCTCGCTCTCCCTGTTTTGTTCACACTTTCCTTGCTGCTCCTAGAAATGGTACTAGCCTCAAAGCTTTTGCAGTAGACATCCCCTCTGCTTGAAATGCATCTTCCCTAAAAATTCATGTCTGGCTTCTTGTCATCCAAGTCTCAACCCAAAAGTCCCTTTCAGAAAGACCCTCCTTGATCACCCAACCTCAAGGTGCCAGCTCTCCCCATCACCCAATTTTATCTGCGTTTTCTTCCAATGATTTATCATTGATATATTTTCTTGTGAATTATCTGTGACCTTAACCCCTTTATTAATGACGTAAGAGTTAAAAGTTTGCCTGCTTTGTTCGCTGGTGGATCTCTAGGGCTTATAACAGAGTTTTGGATGATACAGCAATTTTGTTACACACTCAGATATTTTACTCTGCATTAACAAAGAGGGAAACATTATACATTTTCTGTCATTTAAAAATGGCAGTTTCCCTGTGGAGATTTTTAAATATACAGGGAAAAGAATAACACCTTAAAGATAGCACTTCCATGCATAGTATATGCTATAGTTCCCCTCGATGACTGTACTTATCTTACCTCTTCGGTAAATTCACACGAGTTCATTTAAATAGTCTACGCCTGATGACAGTTTGTACCACAAAAATCCATAGAGTCCTACAGCTAGAGTTAGACATTAGTAGTCATTTCTGCTTCCTGGGTCATTGGCTTTTGTCACAGTAAGCAAATGAAAAGCTCAGTGGCTACATATTTAGCATTCACTTCTCAACATCACAGGCGACAAAAATACTGCTTTATTATTCAGACAATGATTTGCAATTGCAAGTCACTGCTGAGACAGTGACAAGCAAGTCACAGCTTTAGGGGAAGGACAATGCTTTTTTCTACCACATATGCTCTTATTTAACTTCAAGGGTATTGCTGAAGTAAGAATCCAAATACTGCTTTATCTCACTACACACATCAACTAGTTATATTTCTGTGTTTCCTTGCTCCTCCAACATGAAATATAGAATAAAATTCTACCAGATATTGAAAAGTCAAGAAAGAAGAGGGAAAACTGTGAAACTTGCTCATAATTCTTGCCCTGTACTCAGCTGGTTAATGGCCGTAGCAAATTTGGAGGCTGTGGTAGGTCTATTGTGTTTTCATCTTTCCTACACAGGAGAAGCAAAGTATCCTATAAGTTTGGGGAAAAAACCTCCAGATATACAAAGAAGAATCGATTTTGTTACTTTTAGTGATGTCAACATAGAATGAGAAAGAGAAACCATACTACACAGAGGTTTGGGTCACGAAGGGAAAGAAGTTATAATGAATATATTTTACATTAAACATGTACACCTTTTTTTCTGATGTAGGATAACCCTCACTAACTGGTGTTCCATAAAGAGCACCAGAACTAACACTTTTCATGAGAATAAATAGTAGCCCAAAACAAAAATAGTAATTAAGCAGTTATTCTAATAATTGTCTCCTGGACAAAATTATAGTTGTCAAATAAAACAGGATATTATATAATTTTTAAACACCTCAATTCTTTAGCTGAAAATGTAAAATCTGCACCAGTTGTCCTTGCTATATAAGATGATGAGGAGAATCAATGGCACATAAAATTGCCTTGGAAAAAAATATTAATCCCAAGCACTTTTTAAAAAGTTTTCTGAGTGACATATTGCAACAAATCCCAAGATGCATCATGTAATTTACACACACACACATACACACACACACAGCTTTACATGTGAGTAGAATGGAAAATACAGGTACTATAATGATTTAAAATAACGTCTTGAATTAAAGTCTGTCTTAAATAAACCACATTCCTATGGTCCATGCTGTGAGTAAAAGGATTTTGGATTTCATATAAAAGTTTAATTAAAGTTATTAATAAAATATGTGGGATGAAAACTATCTCATGAAATTTGTTAATCAGTAAGCAAAATTTTTACTATTTTTGCAGATAGAATATTTCCCTTCAAGTTTTTATTATATCTGAATTACTGTCTTGATTGATTGATTCATAAGACAGAATTTATGTTTAAAGGAATACTCCATGTGTAGATTTATTATCTAGGCAGTAAGCCTCAAAAAACACATTCAGGAAAAATATTTGATCTTACTAAATGTAGACACTTGACATTCACACTATTGCACCATTTTCTTAAAAATTGTATTTTACTACAATATTGTAAAATGGAATTCATTGTAAATAACATGCGGATTTCCAGGAGTCTCCATAAGAGCTTTTGGTGGTGTTTGCTTAAGGACATTTACCAGCAAATTTCTCACTTGGATATCACTTCCATGTGAGCACCTGAGTGTTGATCAGTTAGTACCAATTTGATGGCGAGTACATGTGGTGCTTGTTTCTACATTCTTGTTATACTTCACTTCGAAGAATGAAATCTAGATCTGGTCAAAATAATTTTCTCATTTTTGCTTCCACAAAATATTTGCAATAAAATATTTCTCATATGAAAATTATAATGAGAAGACAAAAGTCAAACACACACAAGTTGGAAATAACCAAGACATTTGAACCTATTCAGAAGTGCACTAATTAATCCTGTAAATGATTTTTCCTGGGCAATACACATACATAGTAAGAATGGGAAAAAAGTAAGGCCACAAAGTGGGCAGAAATTAAAATGTGCATATCTCATCATGAGAAATTGAAACATTCTCTATCAACTTATGTCTGGCCTCACTCTCTGACATGCAATGAAGACACCTATATGGATAAATATAGATATAGATATAGATATATAGATGTATACATATAGATGTAGATATAAATATATAGTGACCACATAAATTCTCCTCCAGAAGTTTTTCTCCTCCAGGAAGATGGGTTTAATTACCTACTGGCACAGTACAACGCAACTGAAAGAAACATCAGGATCACTAAAAACAACTATGATATTTTAATGGTTGAAAATAGATATCAATCTTCATCAAATACACATTGATGGCAACATAGTAGTTAAGACCCCAGTAGATATTCCAAGAGTGTCAAGTAACAAAACCTTCACCACATGATCCAAGTCTTTTTATACAACTATAATAGTTTAACTTTTACTATGACTACTTTCTCATCATTACATGGCTCATACCTTCTCTTCATTTTGAGATGAAAGCAAGGCAGGTAGAGAATATTATAGAAAAAAGCCAGCTGAATGTGTGTAAAATTTTCTAATAGATGAAAAAGAATTACCTGTCACAACCACAAAGGAACGATTAAGTACCAATGACTCATATTGCTCTATTAACTGAATCCCCAATATGAATTTAGAAAGATTATAGGTCTCAGGCTTTTCTAAGTCAATATGTCAACTTCGTCAGTGTTAAAGTATCTGAAGTTTATTTTATCATCAAAAGCATTTATGAAATCTTCCTCTGAAATGCCTTGCATTAACTGCTGAAGGAGTGCAGTTCACAGAGATAGCAGCTCTAGTGGATATGATGTTTACTCCACATGTTGAAGTGTGTCAGAGATATCATTTTTCTCTAAATCAACTTAAATCTATCACTGAGCATCCTGTGGCAAGAAATTCAATTTCAGTCACTTTTGTACTTTCGTCCGTTGCCCAGAATGGTGCAAACATCTCAGGATCTTAAGCATCACCAAAGCAAAAGGAAGTGTCTCTTCCCTTGGTGTCCCCATCGCTGGTTTACATTGGTCCACCTTTGTCACAGGCTGCATGGAACACATTAGTGCACACTGCCCACCACTGTCTCAGTCGCACTGATTCTGCAGGGCCTGTGAGTCTGCTGTTCGTGCCTACTGCAATTGGGAATCTTAGGTGTGGCTGTGGTAGTCTCCCTAGGGGTATTAGCAGATCATCATCTCTGACATCTTGCTGTATCTCACAGTGTTTTAATCATCACTACCTCCCTGGCTTCCAGGCACCTCCTCTCAGTGTGGTTATTGGCTGGAGCCATGTGACTGGTTTTAGCCAATTAGTGTAGTAGAAGTGACATGTGTCTTCTGGTCCATTAATAGCCCATGTGGGACGCTCCTGTTCACTTTCTCCCCTGGTATGGTACAGGTAATGCTGGAGACGGAAGCTGTTATATCTCCCTGGTTCCTGGATTGAGGAGACATGAGCCAGGAGAGAGTAAGCTCAGGCTATCCATGATGGAAATGAAGCTCAGATGGAAAATAACCATGTTGCTTTATGCTATGGAGATTCAGGGCTGATTTGTTACTAAGGTATAATCTAGTTGTGCTTCTCACACTTGAGCATGCATCAGAATCACCCGGAGAGCTTGTTAAAACACATATTGCTTGGCTTCGTTCCCAGAGTTTCTGATTCAGTAAGACTGAGACTGGAACTGAGAATTTGTATTCCAGATGAGTTCCAAGGTGATGCTGATGCTACTGGTCCAGGGATTAGACGTTGAGAACCACTGACTGATACGCGCTGCCTCAAAGTGAGGCATGAGCCCTTCTTCTGAACCTGGGTCCATCCCCAGGGGTCCATGGACTTGGATGGAAAATGATTACGTCTTTATTTTCATTAACTTCTAACTGAAAATTTAACATTTCTTTTTATTATAAATGCAGAAAATAAAACATAATAGTCTTAGCAGTACCTGGAAATCTATCAGGAATAATAAGCAGAGCTATTTCTGTATCATATTATAGTTAAAAATCTGTGTTCTTCATTTCAAAGTTAATTATTTGATCTGCTACTAGATCTTATTATTTTATGAATTAATAAATAAACACATAGATCACTTAAAGAGCCCAATCTTTAAAGGTATTTTATAAATTCATTTTAACATAATGCTTTCTTTGTAATCTTCACCAAACTACGGAAGGGGAGCCTAGCATAGAACAGATGATACCCGAGGCATCAGATTGAATTCTTTTCTGTCTTAGGAAAATTCTTTTTCCACTGGCTGTTCTTAAAAGAACTCTTCTCTCTTCTATCCTACCCCAGGACACACAGCACAAGCTCTTTAGAAAATTTCAGATCTTACAAAATGTAGAAAGAGCAGACTTCCAGTAACTTTGAAGCTTTTTGCACTCAAAATTCCCTATGGTAGGAAAACTAGGGAACTGGATAGATTGGAAATGGGAAGACTTCAAGGGGAATAAAACCTAAGATAAAACCTCAAATAATTATCCCTCTACATTCCATCTACATGGAATATCCTTCTCCCCTTCTCTCTATATATTTATAGAAACATCTGTCTTCTTCCAAGACTAGTGCAAGTTCTAGCTCTTCTTCCCTGCAATTTTCAATAGTTATCTGATGTCAGAAAATTTTATTATCCTTGCCCATAATACTAAATTGACATGTAGTATCATGTAATTACAACCAGGGGTTGATAGTATATTCCTCAAAATGTTATGGGAATTATATAAACAATATATAAAAATCATATATCTATATATATTACCAATATCTATATTCATTTAGTCATTTATTGAATCACAAATATTATTGAGTACTTGTGTGCCGGTAAATTGGCTTACAGCTCCAGCTCACTACTATGAACACCTACATGTCAGGCACTATTCAAGGTGCTGAGAACACAGTGATGATCAAGGTAGAAAGGGCTATGCTCTCATAGAACTTAAATTTTACTAGGGGATATAAATAATAAATAAAATAACAAATGAAAAATCAAGAAATGCCAAAAATTGTTATACAGAGAATTAAAGGTAGGAATGCGACACAACAATACATCTCAAACTTTAATGTGCATAAGAATCACCTAGGCATGGACCAGCAAATGTGGTGCCATATGAGAGCTTGTTAAAAATACAGAGTCTCAGGTCCCATCCTGGACCTATTGATCCAGACTTTACATGTTGATAAAATCCCATGTGATTTGTTTGTATATAAATGTTTGAGAAACACTGTTATAGCAGACAGAGTAGGTGGTCAATATATGGCCATTTAGGCTTCATAAGCCAACTGGCTATTGTAGCTGCAGGTTGATAAATCAGGATATCCATGAAAGTTGGAGAAGGTTATGCCTTACAGGTACCTGCCTTCTGGCTTAAACGAACCTGGATCATTTTCAGGGTTCATTTCATTCCTCGCAATACACTGCTATAGTATTTAGTGAAAGGACATCAAACATAAATTAAAAAAACAACAGGGCAAAAGCCATTGTTTTTAATAAGACCATAAACAATATATTCAGCTTTAAATGTTCACTAAGTTCTACTAAATAAAAACAAAGGAAAGAAAAGAAAAGAAAAAGGGCTAAGACCCGATGCTTCAGAACTCTCAGCTCCTAGAGGGCATTGAACTATCTAGTAAGAAAAAGGCTGTAAAACGGGGAAGGTGGAGGTAAGAGATGTCTTGTGGTCCTGTGGTTTAAGAGCTATGACCTACAGCATGTTCCCTTACTTTATCCTTGGTTGTCTCATCTGTAAAATGGGGCCAATAATAATAACCAACAAGTGTTTACCATTTTCAGAGATACAAACTATTTCAAACATTTTCTGATATAAATCTCATAATGACTATTTAAAGTAGGTATTATCATCTCCTTTTTATGGATGAAGAACTGAGGATTAGAGTGCTTAAGTATTTTAGTCATGATCACATAAACCCTAGACTGCAGAGCTAGAGTCTGATAACAGGTGCAAAAGCAGCTTTCAAAGAGTGTGTTCATACCTTTACCCTGCCCTGGCTCATAGAGCTATTTTGGTAATATAACACTAAATTAACTTGCATTCCCAGCTCCATTTTTCTTTCACTCTCCTCCCCTATAATGACTGTAAATATCAATGTAGAATGCAAAAAAAAAAAAAGACCTTGCTATTCAACCAGAAGGCCCGGAGCCCCCAGAAGAAAGAAGCATGGGTCAGAAAGACACTGACATCCCAGGAGGGGAGAGAAGCACATTCACATGTGCAGAGCCTCAAAAGAGGAAAAAACAATTTCTTAAAAATCTAGATATTTGGTGTGGCCTGACCGTTTTTGGATTTTAGTTAATATAAGAATCACACTGGAAGTTAACTAACACTGGTAATTCCTGGAGTCCATCCTCAGAGGTTCTGATTTTAGGGGAGTGCATTTTAAATAGGCTTCCCAGGGGGTCTGGTTCAGGTGGTCCTTAGAACATGGTCTTGGATATGGTGGTAACAAAGAATGTGTAAAATGAGTTGAGAAAAGGAAAGATGAGAGATCAAAGGAGAGCACTGGAAGGAATGCAAGCCAGAATGAGCATACCTGCAGGGAAGACAGGTATGGATGTGACAAATGCACATTTGAACCTAATGGAGGCAGCAAGCTATGCTCTGTGCATCAAGCAATATAGTTTTGCAGGCTGGAGTGGCTTTTCTCTAAAAATTGTATTACAGTGGCAACATTGTCTAACCCAAAAGGTCCCCACCAGCTACACCTGTATCTGTAGCTACAGTATTTAAGAATGCAGTACAAATTTTTAATGCATTCTGTAATGCAGATTTATTTTTAATACTATTTCAGTGTAAAAAAGTCTCTAGCCCAAAAGCCTACTCCAGCTACTTCTGTACATATAACTATAGCTTTCCAGAATGTAGAAAAATTCACGATGCATTTCAGAAAAAAATTCTTTTTTAATATCAATTCATATGTAAAGGTTCTTGTCTCTGTCTATCCCCAAGATCTCCAGAAACCTAGATTCTTCTGTTTAGGATTGTGGACTGGTAAAATTTTGTTAAAGTATTAACAATACAATTTGTTACGCATTAGTATATAACATATAATACTTGAGAGGTTAATTGGCCTGGGAGTTCAAGGTCTATCGGGCAGTGCATCTTATCCCAAAGACTTAATTAGCTTTTTATACCCCAAATACCTGTAGGCAGCAATTTAAAAGCTTCTAAAAGATCTAAAAGACATAAGCAGATGGTTGTATTGCTGCCTGTTCCCAGAGCCTGGAGGGAGGAACAGTAAACTTAAGGCATTTCTTTTACACGCATTATTCTGCAGGTGAACTTCAGGTAGCTCCTGCTTGCTGCACCTGTGGAAGAACCTCAGAGAGCCATAAAAGCAGGTACTCCCAGGTTTTAAGGGCGACTGTAATTGATACAGTGAACACACTGAACAATTGAGTCTCTTATTTTCCTCCCATTTTGCTTTAGATTCCTTGAGGCTGTTAGACACAAGGCAACATTTTACCTGAAGTCTTAGCTTTCTTTTTAAAGTTTTCCTCTGAGGGCTTTCTGAGCTAACTCTATTTAAAGAGACCAAAAGGTTTTAGAGATAGAGAAGTCATGAATTAGCAGCACGTACTAAAAGTCTGATGGAATAAATAGTCATCAGAAGGTAAGAGCTAAACAAGAGAGCTCCTGCACCATTCCTAAACTGTGCCCCAAGGCACCTCAGGGCACCAGGGGAATTTTAAATTTTCAAGGAAAACACACTGACATCTGATGGAAACTATGCAAACAGCAACCTTTCAGTTGTTTGGACCTAATTATTTCATAAACAAAATGTTAGGTATTTATTTTAGCCCAGGGGCCACATAATAATTCTGAGACAAGGGTGAACCCAGAAAGTTTGCAAATCTCTGGTGTGTCTCATAAAACATAACCAGATAGCATTTTGTACCATTTTCTTCATTTGCTTTTTCATTGTTGAATCAAGAGGTAACATATTAAAGGCGACAACTTAGAGATATCATAGTGTGTGCTAAGCATTGATCTAAACACACTCATATGAACCATCTCAATCCATCTCTGCAAATCTGTCATTCCTAGCTTTATTTTACAGGCAAGGAATGGGGCACGAGAGGTTGGCTCACTTGCCGGAGGTCACACACACTTGGAACAGGTGTTGTGCACCTGGAGCTGGGGCGTCTCACAACCACATTGTGGTCCTCGCCAGGCTGGGGCATGTCTAAATGTGACATGTAATTGAACTAGCCACCACTCACACTCAGACTTGAATACGGAAAATTTCACACTACCAATATTTTCACACTTCTATTAGGTTATTAAGTCTGAAATGTCCAATTTCCTTAAGTGCTAAGTTTGACAGTTGAGATCTCTGACATTTCACTTTGACACTTCTTGTTTTATTTTTATTATGAAGGTACAACCTCAGTCTTTCAAATGCATGTTTTGGCTTGTGATTATCTTTCAAAAAAATTTTAGAGCAATTTTTGTGAAACCATGGATAAGTCAAAAATTCATATACTTTTTGAATATATGTTCCGTTGTGGAACCAATGCAGTGCAGACAGCTCAAAATATCAATGGTGTGGTTGGGAAAGGTGGCTAATGAATACACAGCACATCAATGGTTTGTGAAGTTCCATTCTGGTGATTTTAATCTTGAAAATGAGGCATGTGGGCAACCTGAGATCAAGGTGGATAGTGATGAGCTGAAAGCTACAGTGGCAGCGAATCCATCTCAACCTATGTGCGAATTAGCAGCAAGGTTTGACATTACTCTTGTAACAATATTGGACCATTGGAAACAAATTAGCAAGGTAAAGAAGCTGGGTAGATGGGTACTGCATGAATTAAATGAGCGTCAAAAGAGAAATCATCTCAAAGCTTGCCTTTCTTTGCTGTCATAACATAAAGGTGAAGGATTTCTACATTGTGTTGTTACATGTGATAAAAAATGGATTCCTTTTGACAGTTATTGCCAAGTGTTCAGCACAATGGTTGGATAAAGATGAAGTGCCGAAACACGGTCCAAAACCAAATATTCATCAAAAAAGTTGATGGTGTCTGTTTGGTGGTCCAGCGCTGGTATTATCCACTACAGCTTCATGAAACCTGGTCAGTCGATTACAGCAGAAGTCTACTGTGACCAATTGGATAAAATGATGAGCATGCTTGCAATGAAGCAGTTGAAACTGGTCAATAGAGACAGGCAATCCTCTTACAAGACAATGCTCAAACATATGTCACACAAACAACACTGCTAAAACTACAGCAGCTGGACTTGGAAACTCTCTGTCATCCACCATATTCACCATACCTTGCACCAACTGACTACCACTTCTTCCAGGCTTTGGACTACTTCCCGCAAGGAAAAATATTCAATTTTCAACAAGCTGTGGAAAACACCTTTTGCAATTTCATTACCACTCACTCTCCAGCCTTCTTTGCTGCTGGCATAAGCAAGCTACCGTTAAGATGGCAAAACTGTGTCAATAGTTTAGGCGCATACTTTGATTAATTGTACTGCTTCTTGTTTGAGATATAATAAACTACACTTTATTCAAAATCAGACATTTCATATTTAACAAAATTTCATACTATATGAAATGCCACTAATTTCAAAGGCACTTTATAGGATGTTGGAAAGAAAATATACATCACTACATTAATTGTATATACTGGTTAAAAGAGTTTTATTTCAGATTAAAATGTGAAAAAAAATGATTACCTAGAATCAAGGAAAAACAGCATACTCACATAGGTATATGAGTATATGTATGTGTTCATGTTTATGCAAATGAATGTTTGTCTACACATACATATTAATTTCAGTTGTGTTAACTGAAATCAAATATCAGTAAGAAATTGTGGGGAGAACACTCATGAAAGATAACAAAGATAACTTGGAAGTCAGAAAGAAATGAAAAGAAAGGAAAGCGAGGGCAGCTATCCGATCAAGATCGGCAAAGAGAGAACTCCGCCCAGAGAACAGGTAGTCCTAGGAAAGTCTGTGGCTACTGTATTTAGAGTCAGTAGAAATTAAGACGCTTGCATATTGAGCACAGTACCTAGGAAGCAGATCTGGGAAGAGTGGAGAGAAATGAATGATAATCCCAGACTGAGATACACCACTCAGTATAAATGCAGGGCGGACACTGAGGACAAGCAAATGGGCAGGACACTACCATCTGTTTAATGATAAATAAGTCACATAAATACATATTCTTCAAGCTGACACACAAGGCCCTAAATAATGCCACATAGCATTAGTTCCTATGGCTCCCCTAGATACAGGATAACTGCTCCCCTAGATACAGGATAACCACACCAAATCTACCTTATTCTTCTCTTGAGCCTTCTTCAAGCTGAGGAGACAGAATATAGGTCCTCTTCTCAGCCAGAGATATTTCCCCAGGGGGCTGCCCACTTACATTTCCATCGCTAGTCCTTCTAACTCTCCCTCAAGGCTCATCCTAAAAAGCACACTTCTTAAATACTGCATCCTCCTACCTTCCATAAGATATGCTTTCTTTAACCTCTACACTTCATTGCATTTTCAGTCTCTCTCATGACACTGACCATATTCTTGTGCTCTACTCCGCTGGTGGTTTTCAAACATTTTAAGCAGGTAATGCATTGTTTAAATGAAAACATATAAAATACTACGTCAAGGGGGATACTCCTGGTTGAGGTAAGGGTTAGAAGGCCAGTGAAAGGGAAATGTATTATTTTTTATATATCTGCAGTTTGAAGCATGACGCCTTGCACATACTAGTACTCAGTAAGTATTTGTTGTATTTAACAATGCATTTAACACCCTATGGGTAGGGTGATCTCACATCCCAATTTGCTGGGACAGTTTAGTTTAAGCCAGTTGTCCTGATATAATTTTTAACAACACTCTATTCTCTCTCAAATGTTTCAATTTGGACAAAAATTATTAGTATATGATCACCTTATTTATTGGAAAAAAAGTTATGTGATAGGCGAGACAGATATGTGCCAAGAAAGGTTAAATTATTTCCTCAAAATCACAGTGCAGAGGAGGACTAAGAACTCCTTGCATTACATAGCACATAAAACTCAAGCCAACAAGAGACCAGTATTTTTCATAAAACTAAACATTGTAAGTTCAGAAGACAGTTTGATGAGACACATTTTTATTATTAATAATCAGACCATTTTTTGAAATTATTCTTTAAAACTATATCATAACAAATCTAACATGTCTAAATAACATTATGTGTTATCTACATCATCACTGATTTAGTATTCCAAACATATCAATATCAATCCTCAAAATGTCAAAATCAAGCAACCTATTAATATAAATATTTACTTAGTGTCTACTACATATGATACAAAGTATGTCAGATATACTAATAAAAATGTCTGTATTTTTGGCACATATCCATAGTTATTAAAGAAAATCTATTTCTTGAGAAAACTTACAATGATGAGGTTTTTTTAGCAGTTGCTCAAACTCACCCCACTGAGGGTCCTGCTCTGGGTGACATCTCCCAGCCCATCCTGACTCTACCAAGTCACACAGTAGCAGTAGAGGTACCTGGATTAATATTCAAGGAAGGCCTCACAATACTTGGGATATTTAACCAGTATTACCCAAAGCTGTTGTTTACTTGAACTTCACGAATTTTTAGGTTAAAAATCATACTGATATTGAACATATAATTGTCATATAATTATTATAACTTATTATAATATTAATAACATTTATATGGTCATTTCAATAAGAAATTATACATATGAATTTAACTCCATTCCTATACTAGAAACCCACAAATTCCATTTCTTCCTAGATGAAGAAAGGTAAGACGAAAAGTCTCATTTTATGCATATAATTTAAACATGAATATAAATGAAAAGTGAAACAATAAGAAATTTCAAAAACTCTTAATATAAACAAAATAAGCCATTTCTTATAATTCTAGGCAACTTAACATATAAACATATATTTTTACTACATATATAATTGAAATACTGCAAAAAAGAAAAAGGAATTGTTAAAAATTCACAAAACTATCAGTATTTTTCTCTAGTTCACTCTGTATAATTAAACAAATTTAGAAAAGGGAGGTAGGCTTTGAAAATTTGTACCAGGATCAGGTTCCGTAACATGTCCTACTTGTTGGCACGGTCGGCTCTGAAACCTGGAAGGTCATTTCTGAGAGGGTATACACACGCACAGCTTGCTACAAGAAAACTAATCTGAAACATGGAATGCAGCTTGTGAAATGAGCTAAATATGAAGTGGAAGCAATTAGAGGTTGTCAAGTAACATTTCCTTTTTTTAACATTTCATTTTATTTTTTAAAAATTCACAGATAAAATTTTATAAAATTATGCACGTTTTGAAATATGTATACCTCATAAAATGGCTAAATTGGACTAACTTACATATGTATTTCCTGATATACTTATCCTTTTTGTGATGAGAACTCTTAAAATCTATTTTCTTAGCATTTTTCAAGAACAAAATACTGACTCGGGGAGGTGGGGTGTTGGGGGAGGGGATGGGGGTATAACTACATGATGAGTGTGATGCGCACTGTCTGGGGAATGGACACCCTTGGAGCTCTGACTCAGGGGGATGGGCGGGACATGGGCAACATATATAACCTGAACTTTTGTACCCCCATAATAAGCTGAAATAAAAAAAAAATAGTGAACCAATGCCATTATAAGTTTCAAAAAAAAAAGAACAAAATACTTTGTTATTAATTATAGCCACCATGCTGCACAATAAATCTCTTGAACTTTGTCTAATAGAAATTTTGTGTCCTTTGACCAACATCTCTCCAACTCCTACCCCTACTCCCACTGCCCCAGTCTCTGCTAACCACCATTCTACTCTCTACTCCTACAAGATCAACATTTTTAGATTCCACATATAAGCGAGACTATGCATATTTGTCTTTCTGTGCCCAACTTATTTCACTTAATATAATGTCCTCCAGAGTCATCCACATTTTCCCAAATGACAGGATTTCCTCCTTTTTTAAGGTCAAATAGTATCCCATTGTGTATATATACCACATTTTCTTTATCCATTCATCTGCTGACAGACATTTAGGTTGATTCCATATTTTGGCTATTGTGAATAGTGCTGCAATGAACATGAGAGTGCAGATATCTCTTTGATATACTGATTTCATATCCTTTGGCTATGTACCCAGTAATGGGATTGCTGGATAACAGCCTATTGCTCCAATCACCATCGTATACGTGGTTCATCACTGACCAAAATGTCATTACATAAACTGTGCTCAAATGGAAACACAGCAGGCCATTGGCTCTTTACATCTGGAGTTCATTTGTGTTTTCACTCTCCTGAGAAAATAACAACAAAGGCACATGAACTCTTAATGTTGAACAAACATCATCAGTCCTTCAATCCCTCAATGTCCCTCTCATCATCCTCTAAACTGATGGCAGTTGTTCACCAGCTTTTCTCTCCACTTTCTTCTGGAAAATGCCTCAAACACTCCTTTCCTCCCATCCTGTTCCTCCCAGGGGCACTTGTCCTCTTCTTCTGTGTCCAGTTGCACCACCTCGCTGTTGGAGGTTGTCCCTGTCCTCCCGCTTATTACTGTCTCATTGGAACACAGAGTACCCAATAGTGCCATTCTCTTGGTGAGCTTCCCCTCACTCCCTGTGGGAGGCAGATTACAGAGCATCTCCTTGATCACCCCAGTCAGTCCCCTCCCTACTCTGAGAATGTAGTTCTTCTGTTACTCTTATCAGCATTTTCAGTAATAGAGTCTGTGGGAAATAGAACTGTTCACAGTCTTTCATTTGTTAAAGGATTGTTGCTTTACCTTACTATGGTGCATTACCCACCATTTTGAAAACTAGATTTTAGTCACTGTGGCAGCTGAAGACAGTGCTTAGGAAAAGAAAAGCTTTCTACTCAAATAAATGCCTGGAGGAGACAATACTGCAGGAAACTATTTATGCACAGAGCAAAATCACTGGACAAGCCAAGCCATTTTATGTGACTGCTAGTTATTTTTAAATTTCAATCTCATAGGTACTACAAGGAACCTGCAAATCTATCAAAAAGCCTATCACGTTAGGAGGGACAGGTTTATAAAGCAGAATGATCTTAGTCTGAAAAAATTACACTGTCTACTATCTGTATGTAAAATACATTTACAATGTTATAAAGATCATTTGGCTATTTTGACATTTGGACAAATTGTCCACTATTAAAGTTAGTGATTTCATTTCCTATGTTTAGATTACTTAGGAGAAATTTTAGTCTATCAAGAGTGTAGGATTAAAATTTAGAGTCTCTGAAGAAAATTCCTGACTTTAAATCCAGGTAGTCAGGCAATGTTTCTGAACCAAAACATTCAGTTTATGAGGCCAAGAGATGCTCCCCATCAGCTAGATCAAGTATTTTCCTTAATAAAACAATGTTGATAACTTGCAGTATAATAGAAATTCAGTTATTTTTTGGGGGGGAAAAAGCTTAAGTGACATTTCAATCAATTAATTACAACTCAATAACAAATCATACATTTAACAGTTGAAATCTAATTGTGCTTTTAAAATTAGTCATGTTTATTTATTTTAATTAAAAAGTAAAAATTATATATTCTTATGGTATACAACATGATGCTTTGAAACATGTATACATTGTGGAATGGCTCACAAACTAATTAACACATGCATTTCCTCTCATACTTACCAATTTTATTTTGTGGTGAGAACATGTAAAACCTACTCTATTAGCAATTTTCATATATATAATATATTGTTATTAACTGTAGTCTGTGATGTACAATAGATCTCTAGAACTTATTCCTCCCATCTAACTGAAATTTTGTGTCCCTTGACCAACATCTCTCTAAACCCCACAATCCCCAGCCTCTGGTAATCACGACTCTACTCTGTTTCTATGAGTTTGACTTTTTTACACTCAACATATAACTGAGATCACGTGGTATTCATCTTTCTGTGCCTGTCTTACTTCACTTAACGTCCTCTAGGTTCATCTATGTTGTCCCAATATGACAGGATTTCCTTCTTTTTTTAAAAAAAAGGTTGAATAGTATTCTATTGTGTATATATATCATATGTTCTTTATCCAGTCACTCACTGTTAGACACTTAGTTTGATAGTTTGATTCCATATCTTGGCTACTGTGAATAGTTCTGCAATTAACATGGGTGTGCAGATATCTCTTTGACATACTGATTTCATATTCTTTGAATATGTACCCAATAGTGGGACTGCCAGATCATACATTAGTTCAATTTTTAATTTTTTGAGGAATTTCTATACTGTTTTCTGTAACAGAAAACAGTAGATTCCCACCAACAGTATGTAAGGGTTCCCTTTTCTCCACATCCTCTCCAACACTTGCTATCTTTTGACTTTTTGATAATAGCCATCCTAACAGGTGAGATGTGATATCTCATGTAGTTTTAATTTTGTTTCCCTGATGATTAGTGATAGTCAGTATTTTTCTTATACCTATTGGACATTTGCATGTCCTCTTTTGAGATATGTCTGTTCAGGTCCTTTGCTCATTTTTAAATTGAGTTATTTGTTTCCCTAATATTGAGTTGTTTGAGTTCCTTATATATTTTGAATATTAACCCCATATCAGATACATGGATCGCAAATATATTCACCCATTCTGTAGCTTGTTTCTTCACTCTGATGATTGTTTCCTTGATTGTACAGAAGCCCTTTTGGTTTCACATAATCCCATTTGTCTATTTTTTCCTTTGTTGCCTGTGTTTCCCGCCCCCCATGTTTTCTTCTAGCAGTTTTACAGTTTCAGGTATTATATTTTTTAAGTCTTTAAACTATTTTGAGTTGATTTTTGCATATGGTGTGAAATGGGGGTCTAATTTCATTCTTCTGCATGTGGCTATCCAATTTTCCCCAGTACAAATTACTGAAGAGACTATCTTTTCCCTATCATGTGTTCTTGGCATCTCTGTCAAAAACCAATTGACCATAAATGTGTGAATTTATTTCTGGGCTCTCTATTCTCTTCTTTTTGTCTAGGTGTCTTTTTTTTTTTTTATGCCAGTACCACAATGTCTTGATTACAACAGCTTTGTAGTAGATTTTAAAATCAGGTAGTATTATGCCTCCTGCTTTGTTCTTTCTGCTCAAGATTGCTTTCACTATTTGGGGTCTTTTCTGGTTCCATTCAAATTTTAGAATTCTTTTTTCTATTTCTTTGAAAAATGTCACTGAAATTTTGATGGGGATTTTGGTGAATCTGTAGATTGCTTTGGGTAGTATGGACATTTAAAAACATTAATTCTTTCAATCCATAAACATGGAACAACTTTCCATTTATTTGTGTCTTCACCAATTTCTTTCACCAGTGTTTTACAGTTTTCAGTGTATAGATCTTTCAATTCCTTGGCTAAATTTGTTCCTAAATATTTTAATTTATGTAGCTATTTAAAATGGGATTGTTTTCTTGATAAATTTTTTAGATAATTTGTTGTTAGTGTATAGAAATGTTACTGGTTTTTGTATGTTGATTTCATATCTTGCAACTTTACTGAATTTATTTATCAGTTCTAACAGTTTTTTTGGTGGAGTCTGTAGAGTTTTCTATATATAAGATTATGTCATCTACAAACAGTGACAATTTAACTTATCCCTTTTCAACTTGGACGCTTTTATTTCTTTCTCTTGCTCTCATTAGGACTTACTATGTTGAATAGAGGTGGCAGGAGTGGGCACCCTTGTCTTGTTCCTGATCTTAGAGGAACAGCTTTCATCTTTGCTCCATACAGTATGATGTTAGCTGTGGAGTTGTTGAATATGACCTTTATTGTGTTGAGGTACTTTCCTTCTATACAGAGTACCTCTCATGAAGAGGTAATCTTTTCATTAGAGTTTTTATAATGAAAGGATGTTGAATTTTGTTGATGCCTTTTCTGTACCCAATAAGATGCTCATATAGTTTTTGTTCTTTTACTGTGATGTGTCACATTTATTGCTGAACCATCCTTCATCAGGGATTAATCCCACTTGATCATGGTGAGTGATCCTTTCAATGTGCTGTTTAATTTGGTTTGTTAGTATTTTGCTGAGAATTTTTGCATGTATGTTCATCAGGAATATTAGCCTATAATTTTCTTTTCTTGTCTAGCTTTGGTATCAGGGTAATGTTGGCCTGTTTGGTTTTATTTTTAATAGACTTTATTTTTTTCAGAGCATGTTCTAGGTGCACAGTAAAATTGAGTGGAAAGTACAGAGATTTCCCTAAATCTCTTGTCCCCACACGTGCATAGCCTCTCCCATTATCAATATCTCCCTATCCCCAGAGTGGTAACTTTGTTACAATTGGTGAATTTATATTGACACATCATAATCATTCAAAGTCCATCCAAAGTACATTAGGATTCACTCTTGGTGTTGCACATTCTATGGATTTGGAAAAATTTATAATGACAGGTACCCATCATTATAACATCATTCAGAGTAGTTTCACTGCCCTAAAATTCCTCTGTGCTCAACCTATTCATCCCTCTCTCCTCCCAACCCCTGGTAACCACTGATATTTTTACTGTCTCCACAGTTTTGTCTTCTACAGAATGTCACATAATTGGAATCATACAATTATATAGCCTTTTCAGGTCAGCTTCTTTCATTAAGTAACATGCATTTAAGTTTCTTCCATATCTTTTCATGGCTTAATAGCTTATTTCTTTTTGTGCTGAATAACATTCCATTGCCTGGGTGCATCACAGGTTATTTATCTATTCACTTACTGAAGGACATCTTGGTTGCTTCCAAGTTTTGTTAATTATAAATAAAACTGCTATAAATATCAGTGTGCAGATTTCTGTGTGAACATAACTTTTCAACTTGGGTAAATACAAAGTAATGAGATTGCTAGATCACATTTTAAGAGTATGTTTAGTTTTTTAAGAAACCACTAAACTGTCCTCCAAAGTGGCCATACCATTTTACATCTTCATCATCAATGAATGAGAGTTCCTGTTGTTTCATATCCTTGTTGGCATTTGGTGTTGTCAGTGTTCTGGGTTTTGGCTCCTCTAATAGGTATGTAGTGATATCTCATTATTATTTTATTGTTATTATTTTTATTTTTTATGATCATCTAATATTTCTTTAATAATAGTTCTAGCTCCAGAGGTCTTTCTATGTTATGCCAATTTGTATGCGAGTTTAATGACAAAAAAGGCAACAATTTCTAAATTGGTGGTATACATTTCTGTATAATTTTTAAATGTAAGGCCATTTATTAAAATAGACAAACCAAAAGATGAAAATGAAGGCAACAGAAAAATTCAACTTTTCACAATGAAAAAAATGAGCACAACCTTAGAAATAATTTAGAAAAGAGCACTGTAAGAGATATGTTGCAGATCTGTGTTCTATTGCCCAAGATTATGTCAGTTCATAATTCTAAATAAATCTTTTTAAAGTATGAATTAAAAAATCATTCTCAGTGTATACGAAAATTCTGTTTTACCATGTAGGTATGTTTATTCAACACTATCTTTTGAAAATGGGCCATTTAAAAAGACATAACAATTTTCACTCTAAGTTTTGTTCAACTTTACTTAGGATTTAATACACATGAAATGTGCTTTTAATGCATAAAAATCACAGTGGATAGCAGCAAAGGACTGAGGGGGTGTTAAGGAGAATTGACAATTCACGTTGTAATTCTGCACATTGATGAAAGATAATTCACACTTCATTTCCCTGATGACCATATGATGTGGAGCATCTTTTCATATGCTTATTTGCCATCTGTATATCTTCTTTGGTGAGGTGTCTGTTAAGATCTTTGATGCATTTTTAATTGGGTTGTTTTCTTATTGTTGAGTTTTAAAAGTACTTTGCATATTTTGGATAAGAGTACTTTATCAGATATGTCTTTTGTAAGTATTGTCTCCCAGGCTGTGGCTCATCTTTTCATTTTCTTGATAGTGTCTTTTGCAGAGCAGAAATTTTTCATTTTAATGAAGTTCAGCTTATCAATTCTTTCTTTCATGGATCATGCCTTTGGTGTTGTATCTCAAAAGTCATCAACATACCCAAGGTAATCTAGATTTTCTAGCCACACATTTTAAAAAAATAGAATGAGAGACTAACAACCAATCAAATTCCCTTGGTCTGAATTCTTAAAAATAAAATGCAAATTCAATCATTTAATTTTGGTCCAGGATAGAACAGCTTCATTTTGGATGAAAAGGTTTTTGGCAATTATATGTGGGGAAGGCTGGCTGGTTCCTCAGAAGGATTATCCCCCTTAGCTTGTAATGACATCACCATTTCCCAGAATCTGGTCCTTAGCTTTGTGGGCTTGGAAATTTAATTGTTCATCCATGGGAGAAAGTCTGCAGATAACCAAATTTCCAAGAGACTAATACATTAAAGTAACAATGCCAAGTCATTACTTCATAATATGAAATGTTTTCAAATGACCCAGATATTCCACTGAGCTATATGCAAACTAATAATTCATAACCAAATTATAATTGGCAGTTTCTTGGTGAAGATGGAGTTAAGTAGACTGATATACTAACCACTCTTATGGCATTATTAGGGCACATTTTCTACATGAAATCATTTTTAGGTTATCAACTCTCCCCTCCAACTCCAGTTAGGGCTGGGGGTGCTCTATCAGGCACTTCCTCACTAAGTTGCCATTTTTTCTTTCCATTGCTATCAACTCTCTACTGACTGACATTTTCTTTCATACAGAAATGCCAATACCCTCAAGTCAAATCTTGCCCTGCAAATCATTCTCAGCTGACTGCTCTGATACATGATGTTTGCTTTACAATTTACCTGTTGGAAAGCAATCTCATTTCTTTATTTCCCTTGCCCTAGTGGTTAGAGCTAGCTGTTGCTGACACGTTTTCCTACAGGCGTCAGATGACCAAGTGACCTAGATATTGCTTGAGAGTTTTCAAAGTACTTTCGCATGTTCAGTTTCATTATCGGTGAAGATCATTTTGTCTTCATAGTAATTTAAGGCCCCAACAACTAAACATTAAGGAAATGATATCTGGCAAGACATATTCTACTCACTACTAAAAGAATTGATCTAAATGCCTCAGAT
This sequence comes from Lemur catta, assembly GCF_020740605.2. NCBI lineage: Eukaryota > Metazoa > Chordata > Mammalia > Primates > Lemuridae > Lemur > Lemur catta. Next base: position 52,889,650 of record NC_059136.1, read on the forward strand.
TATTACATGTGTAAAGCCACTGCTCATTTGAAAGAGTCTTTGAAGCCTGGAACAGAAGATCCATAGTGAAGTGAAATCAAAATGAGTGAACAAAACAAATTACACAATTAATAAGAAAGATGAAGGAAAATATTTTAGTATTTTTTCTGCTATTTAAGTCTATGAATCTCTGATACCCATCAAAGTATACTTCTGATATTACCATTTCAATACAGTCATAAGGAAATTAAGATTTATTAATTGCCTGCCACGTGTCAGAAACTAAGAAGGATACTGTGTAGCAAGCTTGACAAGTAGGTATTTTTATCACAATTTCATAATGAAGAAACAGTGGTTCAGGGAATCTATGTAACTTTCTCAATGTCACTGAGCTTGCTACACTGAGGGGCTACAGATGGGATTTAAGTTCCAATCTTTTCTAATTCCTAACTCTTTTTCTTTCCAATACCACACACTACCTCAACATCTCACTCACTCATTGCTAAAGGATTTACTAGGTTGGCTCACTTGGGAAGGAGTTTTAATTTTTGCTTTGTGTTCTTGTCTGTCAGATAATTTGGGGGCTCAGAGCACGTATACCCATGTCACAGCCTGTTGGAGCCCCCATCACTATCACATCCTCCACCAAGATGCATTAGTTTAGAGAGGCAATGGGGGGAACCCAATGTCACTTGCTGTAAGTCGATTTTGCAATTTTGTACCTTTTCCCCATTAAATATCTATAATACATTTAAATGTAAGCCAGCACAGTGTCTGTCTTAGATTTTAGATTCAGTAAATATCTGTTCAATGAATAAATGAAGGTATCCATGGATGCTATGTTCATGTTATTTTTACTATCCCCAACTTTCTGGTAACACGACCTCAAATTTCTTTTCTTACATATTCTCCTCATGGAAGCCCAATAGCATCATAAGTTTATAGGAAAATTAGAATTAATTAATCTACCCATAATTCATTTGTATGGCTATTAGGAGGAAGATAATACAGAATAAAATAAGCCTTAATGGACATAATTAATTATAATTCTGAGACTCTAATATCAACTTAATAGAAATCAAACTATGAGTCAATCGAGGTATATTTTTGAAAGCAAAACAGGTTAAAATGTCCAAGTATTATTATAGGCGGCAAAATTGAGTTGCTCCATATAGAGAAAGATTTGTACTTTTCCTTCTCAAAAGGTAAATCTGAGTGCAACATTTTCCCTCCATGGCTCATCTTAAGAATTTACCCTCCTGGTTCTCTAGCCCAAAGACACTTCATAGCTTTCTCAACTTCAACCAAGTCCTGCTCACTTAGAAAGGAGTCAGTCAGATGTTCTAACTGGAGCTACCAAAACAGTTCATTGGAGAACCACTCAATATGGCCCTAGAAAGTTTTGTTTATGCTTAAAGAAACATTAATATTCAAAACCTTCTGTATATGGTTATGTTATAGTTCTGATATTCAGCTCTTCCTTATTGTTGGAAGTCTTTCATATGATATTTTAAAAGTTTCCTTGTTTAAATATACCATGTAGAACTAAGGAGGTATCAGAAAACCATGTTACATAGCTTCAGTATAAGGCCTTCCAAGACCTATTCAATATCCAGTTTTTAATATCAAGAGGCTCATATGTCAAAAATGGCCCAATTGTTTAAGACTCTGAGATCTAAGCATGTTTAACTAGAACACTTGCCTGTCTTATGATCAGCACAATATAAATTTTTTAAAGATATGAGAGGCTACTGTCATTCACCTCATCATTCGTGCTTAGTTCTAGCCACAGTGTGATTGCTGTCATCACTTACTTGGTAAACTGTAAACTGTCCTAATAGTGCTGGAGGTAATTATGTAAGATGCAGAGATATCAATTTATTTTACTCAGTGACCTGAAGCAATGAAGCTTTTAAACAATAACTGTCACCTTAATTTCCTTGAGAAGTATTCAATCATTCTCTTCCTTGGATTCATATGACAGTTTATTGGTCTAAAGAGTTTTTCATGTACATTAAATAATTTGATCCATGAATTATTTTGAGATAGACAAGTCAGGTGGTTTCTTTCTTTTATTTTTTTTTAGAAGTAGTCTGATATAGTTTGGATATTTGTCCCCTCCAAAATTCATGTTGAGTCTGGGTGCTGTGGCTCACAGCTACAATTCTAGCACTTTGGAAGACAGAGGTGGAAGGATCACTTGAGGCCAGGAGTTTGAAACCAGCCTGAGCAAGCAAAAAATAGAAAAAGTAGCCAGGCGTGGTGGTGCACTCCTGTAGTCCAGCTACTGGGGAGGCTGAGGCAGGAGGATCACTTGAGCCTAGGAGTTTGAGGTTACAGTGAGCTATGATGATGCCACTGCATTCTAGCTCAGGAGACAAAGTGAGACTCTGCCTCAATAAAAACAACAACAAAAAAGAAACACAAAAAAAGACCCAAAAACAAACAAGAAAAATCAAATTTCATGTTGAAATTTGATCTCCAATGTTGGAGGTGGGGCCTAGTGGGAGATGTTTGGGTCATGCGGGCAGATCCCTCATGAATATCTTGGTACCCTCCCATGGGAATGAATAAGTTCTTCATTAATTCATGTGAGAGCTGCTTGTTTCATGGCACCTCTCCCCCTCTTTTGCTCCTTCTCTCTCCATGTGGCACATATGCTCCCCCTTCTCCTTCCACCAAGATTGGAAACTCTCTGAAGTCCTCATGAGAGAAGTGAATGCTGGCACCATGCTACCTGTACAGCCTTCAGGGTTGTGAGCCACAGAAACCTCTTTTCTTTATAAACTACCCAGCCTCAGGTGTCCCTTTATAGCAATGCAAAATAGACTATGAGACAATCTAAGGCTCAGAAAGCTTAAGGAGCTGTATAAGTGTACACAGCTAGTGGTTGGCAGAGATGACACACAAAGCCAGATACATCCTCTAGTGTTAGAGCACATTTTGCTATGCTACACAGGAAGAGTTTACTGAGGGTTTACCATATATACCACATATACCTTCCAAACATTCCCTATCTAGTTTATGAAACAAGACAGAAACATATGAAGGAATGCAGCAATGCCATCACTCAAATCATCTGTGACTGAAACATTCGTATTTCTATAGTTAATCATCACTCAGCATCCAGTCAACCAATCAAAGTACACCAGTAAGACAAAAGAAATAGCATTTTAAGAAAAAAAGGAATTATTATACCCATAGCAGGTAATGCTTTTCCAAGCCTAATTAAAGATTAAAGTAAAACCTACTCACATTAAGCCTTTACTAAAGAGAAAAAAATGAAGAAAATGAAATAGCTATAATAGCTTTGCATTTTAGAAGCAAGACAAGTGGACAAATATCACAATGCAGAGAAACACAGGATCTGAGCTGGGTCTGCCTGCTGGTGTGTGATGTTAACAAGTCAATTGATCTCTCATGGTTTCTCCTCTTTTTCTTCATCATCTCTCCATCCTTTCTCAACTGTCTGTCACATATAGCTCGAGGATTAATGAAAAAAAAAAGTCAGTTCTTTGGTAACCACTGTGGAGGAATGGAGCATTCCAGAAATGTGAGGCACTGCTACTACAGTTTTTAAAATATATAGAGAGAAATCAAGGAGTTGCAAAATGCTTTTAATATACTGACTATCACAACTCCTACGGCTCCCACCTACATAACTAGCCAACTTCACAACTGAAAACACTGTACTGTAAATATGCCAAAACTATTTACATTCCCAGTAAAGTCTCTTAAGTTTGTTCTTTAAATCAAGTTAAAAACTCTGATTTTTTGGTAAGTAAATTCTAAAGACCAAATCTTTATATTCCCAAGTGGTGCTTCCAGTTCAGGAATAACTAGAAATTGCTAAAACATAAAACAGATGGGAATATTGATTAAATTTATAGCAACTATGTCATGTCATCAAATCCTAGATCTTTATGCAAAGGCTAATTTATATAAATTCTATGTCAATTAATTGTCCATCTCTAGATAGTAAACATAAATATCCAAAATTGTATTCCTCTGTTTGTGCAAAGAAGTAACAGCGTGGCTGCTGGTATGGGTCAGGCAGGTTGTGCACTGCACAATGTGAGGGGCGTTGGGGTGTGGGGGCAATGGTGCAGTGGTGCTGTCTAGAATTATACAGTGCAGTAGCCCTATAAGTGAATTTAGTGAAGGTAATTGTTTCATATTAGCAACAGAGAAAATGTCATGAGAAAATATAATGACAAATAAGCAGTAGGAGAAATTAAATAACAATTCTCTCCTATAATTAAATTATTTTTAGAATTAATCATATAGTTTATGTTAGAATAAGTACCTCAAAGGCACTGGGAGTCTCCCACCAACTTCTCACTCTAATTTACCCAACTCTCATCTTAAAATATTCTTTTTTCTGGGTGTAAACCAGTCCAGTGTTTACCTCTAAACAAAAAAAATCGCTACCAACCAATCACTGCACTTCATCTTTTTTTTTTTTTTGAGACAGAGTGTCACTTTGTTGCCCTGGCTAGAGTGAGTGCCGTGGTGTCAGCCTAGCTCACAGCAACCTCAAACTCCTGGGTTTAAGCAATCCTACTGCCTCAGCCTCCCGAGTAGCTGGGACTACAGGCATGCGCCACCATGCCCGGCTAATTTTTTCTATTTATATCTTTTAGTTGGCCAGCTAATTTCTTTCTATTTTTATCAGAGACGGGGTCTCGCTCTTGCTCAGGCTGGTCTCGAACTCCTGACCTTGAGCGATCTGCCCGCCTCGGCCTCCCAGAGTGCTAGGATTACAGGCGTGAGCCACCGCACCTGGCCCATCTTTTTTTAATATATAGGTGCTCTCTCTATTAAGCACTTCCTTACTTACTATTCACACACAAAAGGATTCAACCATGAGATATTTTTATTGCCCTTTTATTCTGCTTTTCAAGTGTGAATTAAAATACAATCTTTGTCAAATGCTAACATTTGGTGATTTGAGGTGACCTAAGATATATTATACAATAAAAAGTAATCTACTTTGACTCCAAAAATTTTGAATTCATGGCAATTTGGCTAGGGGCTTGTTAGTTTATTTTTTTAAATATATTAAAGATGGTGTGCTTTGTGAAAAAATATTAAAAACTCCTTCAGTCACACTCAATCTTTGTAGAACGACCAGTTATATAAAATCTACACACTGATAATAAACTGTTCTTACCTATTTATATAATAAGGTTATATTAAGGAACAAGTATTAAGGAAATTACTACTAGTTAATATTACTTTGTCAAGTTAATGTTAGTGTCACTAATGATTTTAAATGTAGGAATAAATGTGGTATCCATTATATGGTAGACCCTTCCAAATTACTTCCCCTTTATTCTATTTTATTCTGACAGCCTTTCAATTCCCAGTTAACATGAGAATCACAGGCACACTAGCACATTATAGCTGGAAATTTGCCTTATCAATAACAAACACAACAATAGCAGCTAACATTTATTGAGCCCTAAGCTTCACCTGAATTATCATTTAATTCTTATAATAACCCTGTAAGGTAGATAAAAGCAATCAAAACACTACCACCAATAATAATAAAATTATAGTACTAATGCCAGTAGTTGACCTTTGACAGCACAGGTTTGAACTGTACAAGTCCACTTATATGTTTATTTTTTTCCAACAAATATTAAATATATTGAAAAAATATTTGGAGATTGGCAACAACTTGAAAAAGTTCAACGATGAACCGTGTAGCCTAGAAATATCAAAACAAATTAAGAAAATGTTAAGTATGTCATGAATACATTAACTCTATGTAGATACTTTACTAATAGTCTAATAGTCTATTCTATTATTTACTATCACAAAATATACACCAATCAATTTTACAAAGTTAAAATTTATCAAAACTTGTACAATCACAGACCCTATGTGGTGCCATTTGCAGCTGAGAGAAACGTAAACAAATGTAAAGATGCAGTGTTAATCATAACTGCATAAAATTAGGTAGTACATAGTACATACCGCAATAATTTCATAGTCACCTCCTGTTGCTATTGGGATGACCTCAAGTGTTGTGAGTGTCTGCTTAAAACACCAGGTAACGTGCTCCAGGAGAGCAGTTCATCTCTCAAGTAAATTGCATATCATAGCAAAAAGTAATCTCTTGAGGTTCTTGTATATTCTTCATTGTGTTTAATGCAATACTATAAACGTTGAATAATACCATGGAACCCATACGAAGTGCCACTGGTGATGCTGGAAACACTCCCAGAAAGCAGAAAAAAGTCATGGCATCACAAGAAAAAAAAATTGCTTGTTATATACTGTAGATTGAGGTCTACAGCTACGGGTGCCTGCCATTTCAAGATAAATGAATCCAGCATAAGGACCATTGTAAAAAAAGAAAAGGAAGTCTGTGAAGCCGTTGTTGCAGCTATGCCAGCAGGCATGAAAACCATGCAATTTTTGCGAAATACCTTTTTTATCTTGTATTGAAAATGCTGCTTTTATGTGGGTGCAGGATTGCTATAAGAAAAGCTTACCTATAGGTAGACTCTAATATGATTTGAGAAAAAGTGAAGTCATTATAGGACAATTTAAAGAAAAAGGGGGAGGTGAAGGATCTCAACCTAGAAAATTTATTACAAAGAATAGTTTGATTTTAGAAAAAAGTTTGGCTTAAAAAAATGTCAAGATAACAAGAGAAGCAGCTTTTGCCAACCAAGAGGCAGCAGCCAAGTTCCCAGATGCCATTAAGAAAACCATTGAGAAGAAAGGATACCTGCCTGAACAGGTTTTTAATGCAGATGAAAGTGCCCTATTCTGGAAAAAATAATGTCACAAAGGACATTTATTAGTAAGGAAGAGAAGCGAGCACCAGGATTTAAAGCAGGAAGGGATAGGCTAACTCTATTCTTTTGTGTAAATGCAGTCGGGTTTGTGATCAGGACTGCCCTTATCCGTAAAGCTGCTAACCCCCTAAAGATGAACACCAGCTGCCAGTGTTGTGGATGCGCAACACGAAGGCCTGGACGATGAAAACCTTTTTCTGCCTTGATTTCATCGATGCTTTATTCACGAAGTCAGGAAGTACCTTGCCGGTAAAGGACTGCCTTTTAAATTTCTTTTGATATTGGGCAATGCCCCTGGCCATCCAGACCCCATGAGTTCTACTGAAGATGTTGAAGTGATTTACTTGCTCCTGAACACAAAATCTCTAATTCAGCCTATAGATCAGGGGGTCATAAGAACCTTTAAGTCTCATTATACACTGTGCTCTATGGAAGGGATTGTCAATGCTACGGAAGAGATCCCCAATAGAGAACATAATGAAAGTCTAGAAGGAGCACAGCATTCAAGGTACTGTCATTGCTATAGAAAAACTGAAAGCCATCAAACCCAAAATAATAAATTCCTGCTGGACAAAACTGTGTCAAGATGTTATGCAAAACGTCACAGGATTTACAACAGAGCCATTCAAGGAAATCATGAAAGAGATTGGGAATGTGGCTAAAAAGGTGGAGGGGGAAGGGTTTCAAGATATGGATCTTGGAGAAATTCAAGACCTAATAGACACCACACTAGAGGAATTAACAGAGGACAACTTGATGGAGATGAGGGCTTCCAAACCAGTGCCAGATGATGAAGAAGAAGATGTGGAAAAAGCCATGGCAGCAAACAAATTGACATTAGACAATCTGGCAGAAGGGTTCTGAGAACTTCAGACTGCTTTTGACTTCCTTTACAGCATGGACCCTTCTATGATATGGGCACTGAAACGAAAGCAAATGGTGGAAGAAGGATTGGCATGGTATAGAAACATTTTTAGAGAAATGAAAAAGCAAAAAGTCAGACAGAAATTAGGATTTATTTCTGCAAAGTTACACTGAGCATACCTACCTCTCCTGCCTCCCTTTCCACCTCCTCCACGTTTTCTACCTCTGTCACCTCCAGGACAGCAATACCAACCTCTTCTCTTCCTCCTTCTCCTGAGCTTACTCAACGTGAAGATGATGAGGAAGAACACCTTCATGATGATCCACTTTCATTAATGAATAGCAAATATATGTTCTCTTCCTTATGATTGTTTTAAACATTTGATTTTTCTCTAGCTTACTTTATTGTATTAATAAGAATACAGTATATAATACATATAACATACAAAATATGTGTTAAGGAAATGTTTGTTATCAGTAAGGTTTCTGGTCAGCAGTAGGCTTTTAATAATTAAATTTTGGGTGAATAAAAAGTTATGCATGGATTTCGGCTGTGGAGAATTGGTACCCCTGATCCTCACATTATTCAAGGGTCAACTATACAGGAGTCACCTGTGCTAACTCATTTAGTTTTAGAGAAACCCCATGAGGTATGTACTAGTACTATATTTTCGTCATTTTACAGATGAGAAAACTCAGACACAGACAGCTTGTCTAGGCCAAAAACTACTAACCAGCAGACCAAAATTTATACTCAGACAGTTTGGCTCAGAATGTATGTTTGTAATCACCATACTACCTTTCTTCTTTATACTCTCTTAACAATTATATGAAGTAGGTACTAGTTATTATCCCTGTTCTGCAGATGAGGAAACTAAAGCACAGAAAATTTAAGTAATTTAACTAAGGTCACCTTGCTCAGGAGTTAGCAAAACTTTTCTGTAAAGGTCCATATACTAACGATTTTCAGCTTTGTAGATCATGGGGGTCTCTGTCACGACCTACCTCTGCTGATGCAGTACAAAAGCAGCCATAGACAGCACATAAATAAATAAGCGTGGCTGTGTTCTAGTGAACACAGAAAACAGAAATTGGAATTTCATGTAATTTTCATATGTCACAAAATATTCTTTTTTTCAATATTTCAGCAATGTACAAACTATTCTTAGGTTGAAGGCCATACAAAACCAGTGAATAGGCCAGATTTAGAACACCTGCTATAGTCTGTCCACCCTTGACGTAGCTTGTGATTGTTGGAGCTGATATGCTGATACCAGGTAATTCATCTCCAGAGTTTATGTTCTAGAGCACTGTAATCTAAAGAAGTACTTCTCAAACCTGAGTGGACAGAGGGATCTCATTAAAATGCACATCTTTAGATCATCATAAACCCTTGCAGGCACCGAAACCCACACATCCAATAGCATGCTGTGGCCCACGATCAGGTGCTAAAAAGCCTGTGACTTCTAAACACATTTTGAGTAATAAGATTTACCCCCTGTCACATGGGAGTGTCAATTTACCTGGTAAATAGAAAAAAAAACCTTTAGATTACATAGTCTATATATTGTCAGTCCTAAGGGAACATTAGTATGAAGTTCACATGAAATCCAACAGATATTTCTCACTAAATTCATGACATCATAGCACAACTAAGTAAATTTACTTGTACTAAATTCTTAAATTGGACAGCCTTTCTGCCTTCCATTGACAGTTGTAGGACTTAACAGTGGCAAAGAAAGGCACAGACAGAATATGAAGGAAAACGGGGGCTTCTCATTTGTTTGTTCTTAACAGAGTATTGAGTAGGCAAGACGGAAACATCTCTCTCTGATGAGACTCTAGATGTTAAATGTATAGGAATCATTTGATAGGCAATCAGTTTGAAAGGACTGTAATAGTTTTTGTACTACTCAGGTTTACCTCCTAAAATATGGAAATAATTCTCTTTAGAAATCACTACACTTTCCACTAGAAAGTGTTAACTCCTACTTCATTAAAGTGTCTTTTTCCCCCTATAGATTTGCGGACATATCACGTGGCTCTTTTCAGAGCCTTCTAGAAAATAGGCATTACACTTTGTGTTAAAAGAAAGCCTTTATGGTTATCTTAGGAGTTTATTATTTTACATAACAAAAGGTTACATTTAGTTTTCTTTTAAACCTACAATCTAGTACTCAGAACCCTAACATTTCTTTTATTTTTCTGAAGAAACCCTGAGATGCTTAATGAGAACATTTGCTGCCTAAACAAAACACATTTTTATTTAGTCTTTTCAAGTGTTTTCAAAAGCACCAAGAGAAAGGCTGATGGTGTGTGATGACTACCATTAGGATGCAGTGATATTCTCTGACCTTTATTTAATCACCATGATCAAAAGGCATTCACCAGGTGCCCAGTCATGGCAAGAGCTTATTTGCACTGTGGCATTAAGTTTCATCTTGACTTAAGGCTGGAAGAAAACTTGAGTGGCCATTTTCTCCAACATGAGCTTCCAACCAAGAGTCCACTTAACCCATTCAGAGAAAGTTTTCTCTCTGAAGAACAGAGAAAGAAAAGTATAGAGTCTTCTCTCTATATTATAGTATAAAAAAATTTGTATAGCCTTCCCTGTCAATCATTTCACAACAAACTCAACTGAGAGTAAGTCAAAAAGTGGATTTTATAGGATATTTCAGTGATGTATAATTTGGGTAATGCTGGAAAAAAAAACAAAAACCTGAATGATGGGGAAACACTATGTTTGTCCTGGTTGGGCAGTTTGCAATGTGGCTTATTGTTAGGAAAAAACAAAAACAAAAAAACCATAAAAACCAAAAAAACTCAACCAAACAAAAAACTTAGAGTACAAGGTTAAGAAGAACAGCAGCAAAAATTCAGACATCTGTAGCCCAGACCAGAAGACCACATGGAGTAAGACTATTGATGACTCTGGCTTAACAGGGAGAAACTTCTGAGAAATACAACCACTGGACACTGATATTTAGATGAAGGGCAAATGTGGACACTAACTTTAGAAAGAAACAAGATTGGAGTAACAGGAAATTAATGTAATTGAATTGTGTAAGTCTTTTCCATGACTTAAGCATGGGATAGCAAGCTGTGTTTGCATGTAGACATATCTTTCACTATAGCAGTAAATTTGTCTCCTTTGCTATGCTTTTCCTTTACACTTTTGTGCATGTACATTTTAATAGTGAAGAAATTCAGTCAATAGTGAAAAAATTCTCTTGTCACCTTAGCCTGACTGTACGCTATTTGAAGTAAAGGATTATGTCCTATATTTCCTTGTATTTCCTAAGACATCTAACAGTATATTTTTATTATATACTCCCCCAAATTTTTTGTTTAATATACTGAATCATCTTTTTATTTGTGAATAAGAAACCCTCAGTAGATTTAAATTGGGAAAAGATACCAGCACAATACTGTTCAAACATGAACTCTAAGATTATGTATGTTTATATGTATTACTACTTTTTGAACAAATGGATCCTAGTTTATATATTCCAAGGAGTATTCTCCTGCATATCCTGAATCCAATCATGAGGAAGAATCATTCATACATTCTACAAAATAACTGAGCATTACTCTTCAAAAGTGGCAAGGTCATGGAAGGAAAGGATACTAAGGAAACACAACAAGAAAATGCAATGTGGGATCCTGAACAGGCTTTCTGTTCTCTGTTCCAATTTCTTATAAGGCCTGACTACCTTTATGCCCTTGATTTTCAGGGGCTATGTTGATGGCCTTCAATAAATTATCTTTGTATTTCAACTAACTTTAATGCATTTTTCTATTTTATGACTAAGTAATCCCTAAATACGTACCACCTCTAGGCTCAATTCCTGGTCTTATTAGATTCTCTGCATTCTCTCTGGTCCAACTACAATCCATTCCACAATACAAATAGAAAGAAGCCAGAGTATCCCATATGAAATGTAAACCCAAATATATCACAACATGATTTAAAGCATCCAATGACAAACAAAATTCCTCACCACAGCCTCCACAAATATCCTACCTATCTTCCTCCTGACTCCCTCTTTGCCTCCGTGGCTTGTCTGCTACTTCTCAACACTGATGTATTTGTTCTCTTTCAAACATATGCAGCTTATTTCTGCCTCACATTCATTGTCTATATATTCCTTTTGCCTAGAATATCACTCACACTGCAGTGCTGTTTTGTGTGTGCGGTATGTGTATAGCTGTCTTCTAATAATTACATTATTTGCTCAAATGTTAGCTCCTGAGAGAAATGTTCCATGAACACCATAACCAGAGTAAACGCCAAAATTCTGGGTTAGTTTTCTTCATATCACTTGTCACTCTCTGATCTTACTTACTGTTTACATATTTATCTTCTGATGACACTCACTACAATGTAAGCTCCATGAGGGCAAGGACCTCGGCCTTGTTCATGGCTGTATCTCCAAGGTTTAGAATAGAGACTGGTGATGGAGAAACATTTGTCAAACAGATAAGGAATAAATACATCCACACTGCTACTTATCTTCCTGTCTAATTCTCTGACTCATTCCCACCACTGAGAACTGGATTAGAAACTTACCCATCAATCTCTATCCCTGTCACTTTCGATCTAGCTCTATCTCTGTACAGACTCAAGCCTCCTACTGTAGCCTAATCTAAATTGTAATTGCTCAGACCATTTGGGGTGAATAATTAGAAATATTTAGAAATAACTAGATATAATTAGAAAAATGTTTCTATTTTCCATTGGTAGCTATATTATTTGGATGCTTGAAATTATGGTTTTAGTAATCTGTTAACATTGTGTATAGAGAGGTTAAATTCTCGAAATTCAGAAATCTAAGAATTCAGTTGAGAGAGACATCCTCCATATGGATCTCTTGTGTTTCCACACATCTTGCTGGGAAAGCCAAGCATGTAAGATCCTGCTCATTCTTTACCTGGGCACTTCTCAGAGTGTGTTTGCAGTGAGCAACCTTGATCAATGAGACTATTACTCTCTGAGACAATGAGCAGCTTTGCTTGCTGCTTGCTGTAAAAGGAATGAACTCCCAAAGCTCAGTGTTCCTCTGTAAATGTCAGGATAATCTGGGTCCAACACATCACTTCCATGAGACATGGAGGCTAGAGGACTTAGGCTGATGCTCATGCTGCTTATTCAGCCATCAGTAATAAACCTTTCTGTCCTCGTCCACAAAGCAGTAACAGGCTGACTCAATATGTGAAAGTAGGGTAAAAGCAACTTTCAGACCTGATAAATTCCACTACCATATTTCTTAGCAGGTATTCAACTTTGGTAGAAATAGTCACAGAATAACAGTTTTCAACTAAGACTAGCTTTCAAAATATTAGTACAAACACGTCTATACTTAATGACTATGCTAATAATTCTTTCTTGTTTGCCAACCTACATAGAGTGAAGAAGAAAGTGAAGAGTAGATTTTAGCCAAGAGCTGAACTTGAGAAGCCTTGGTCATCTCATCTCTCAACAGCGGATGAAATGCTCTGGGAGGTAGTATGGAGGTGGAAAACTGGCAGGCTTTGGAGACAGAGTTGGGTTCAAAACTTGATCCTGTCACTTACTAGAACCAAGTTTCCTAGTTTACAGTGTTCTGGAGTCAAGGTGTGACTATGAAACACCAAGTACTGTATCTGATATGTTGTAAATAACCAATAAGTATAGTCATTTATAAGATGTATAATATCAAATAAAAATATCTATCAATAGTATATTCATCAATAGTATAAATTATGTTTTAATGTCTAATCAGACTAGCATTTTGTATACATTTAAGTGTATTTGATATCTGTTGGGAAGATATTATCTGTATAAAGAGAAATGACATCTGTTGAGGATATTCTTTGACACAACACCGGGACATGTGTTTTCCAATATAGTTACACTATATGAAGCAAACTATAGATTTCCTTAATGGCTGGACCCTTTCTTCATTATTCTACCATCTCTGCATTTATACTTAGTACAAAAATGTATTTCAAAAGCATGATCAAACTACACTATGGTTGAATGTAAACTATTAGAGTTAAAAGAATAGCCATTGAAAGGAAAGTCCCTCTTTTCTATTACCATCTGCCTCCAAATAATGTAGCTCTGGGTGGTACAATTAATTCTCCAAACCAATAATGTTAATATTTTCTTCCTACTTCTATAATATTTTCCAAGCTTATACTATGAAGTATAATCAATTTCATGAAACAATGATGAGCGTTCATCTTTTTACTAAATTAAGAAATCATGTAAAGTAAGAGGTTAAACATTCAAACTGTGTTGCAGTACACAAGATACAAAAACTTAGAAGACATAAGACTCAACTGAGGAGCAAATGGTCCAGTAAGGAAAACAGATATGTCAAGTACAAATATGTAGAAGAGCAGAAGCTTATACAAGCTATAGAAGTAGAGCACTGGAGATATTGATGAATTATCTTCTGACAATTATAAGAGAGAAGGCTTCTTAAAGGAGATAATGCCTAAGTCAGTCCCATTTACAAGTGAATAAATTTGGGACTTAGAAAAAGTGGTTTATCATATGTCACATGGCTAGTTCATGGACTACTCAAGAATAGAAGCTAATCTCTACACTATCACTTTGTATAAAGTACTACAACAGTATCCTGCCACTGTGTTCAAGTTGGTGAAGTTATCCATTCTTAATTTAGTAATATGAGGGAAAGAATGCTGACGGGTCATGATGTTCCTTAGACTACTTGGCAGATCTAGTCCTCTAGATGCTCAAGACAAAAACCTCAGTATCATCCCTGATCTTTCTTTTTCTCACATTCGACAATTGGTCCATCATCAAATCATGCATGGTATACTTGCAAAATATATCCAGAATGTGACCACTTCTCATGCTCTTATCACCATTACTCTGTCCCATGACAAATAATGTCTCTCTGCTTTGCCTTAGTCTATTCTCAACATAACAGCTAAAATGATCCTGCTACAATGCAAATCTGATCACATCACTTATCTGTTCAGTACCCTCTAGTGGCTTCCCATCTCACTCAGTGTTAAAGACAAAGTCTTCCCAATGACCTACAAGGCTCTACAGCCTCTTGTTGCCTCTCTGACCTCATCTGCTATTATTCCCCCCACCCCACCTGCCACTTTGATGACTCCATTTCAACCACGTGGCCCTCTTCACTGCTCTTCACACACACCCGGCATGCTCCCACAGCAGGCCTTTGCTTTTCCTTCCACTGGGAGTGCTCATCCCTCAGACGTCTGCCGCTCACTCCCCACTTCCCTCCAATAGAGATACAGAGTCACCATCACAGTGAGGCTTTCCAAACCAAATCATCTAAGATTTTGCCCCACCTGACATTTTATAACCCCCTTTCCTATTTTATTTTATCCCCCTTCCCTATTTTATTTTTCTCCTTAGTACTGAAAAATATTTAACATTTCATATATATTTCACTCAGGTATGTTGCTCTTCTGTCTCCTCCCTCCTTTGCAATGTGGTTTCCATGAGGACAGAGACTTTTCAAAAAATCTGTTTTCTTTACCATTTTATCCCTAGTGTCTGACATACAGTAACTACTTCGATAAATACTCATTGAATGAATGAATGAGTATAGATAGAGTGACAGAAAAGAACAGGCTCATACTCAGTAATGAAGAACAAGGAAAAGACAAGAGATGACAATTCATGGTTATTGTATAACCAGGCCTGACATATACTAGGTGTTCAATAAATATTTTTCAAATAAATGAATGAATAACAAAAAGGAGATTTCTTCCAGCTGCAAAATAAGTAAGATCTGCCACTCTGCAACTATGGAGTCAACAAAAAAGGCAAATAGATTGACTGCCCAGAGTCTCTCTCACTGATACACTTCTACTGCACTAATGCCAAGGAACCTGGGGGTATCTCCTAAGGATGGCTGCAGCAAGCTGACACATGTCATGTCAAAAGGTCTTCCACTATAGGAAGAAAAGAAAAAGCCATAATAGAAGTCAGGAAATGAATGGTTTCTTCTTTACGTCTCTCTCTCTTTTTTTTTTTTTCCAATTTTCGCATTTTTTTTTAAAAGGCAAAACCCTGCACAGGGGGCAATAAGCCTCCTCTCTTCTCTCAGATGCACACATCTAATTCATTAATTTTGAGACTCAAAACAGACACCTTAGATTTTTTTCTCTGTAGATTAACTTCACTCCATTAACTATGCTATCATTTTTCTTATCAAAGTGCTATTATTATTCCAAAGCAAATATTTATGGAATACAGTACATTTCTATGAAGATTCTGGGTTCAAGTCAATAGGCTACAATCAGACAAAACAGTGAGAATATAATCACAGACTTTTAGAAATTAGTATGTTAAAATAAAATTAATATATCAGTAACAGAAAAAAATAGATTAAGTTCACTTAGGTGTGAAAATAAATGGATGAGGACCTACAATTATAGTTTGCAATCAGAAGGACTGGTGGTTTTGAATGAAATCAGTTATGTATGTAGGAAGAAACTGAGCCCTCGAGCACAGAGTGTGTGCTACCGAGATGAGTCAGGATCAGAGCTCAGGATTTTTTATTCCCAATTCAGGACAATATAATATAGCAAAAAAGCACTTACTGAGCTCTTCCTATGTGCCGTGTTGCACTAAGCACTTTATATGTATAACAACAGGAGGCTGCTGCTGTTCTTACAATCCCTACTTCACTGACAGGCTAGTTGAGAAAAAGATAAGGTGTATTATTCACAAGGTCACACAGCTCAGAAGTGGCTGGACTAGGATTTGAACCAAGGCAGATGACAGTCTGGCTCTGCTCCTAACTTCTATGTCATCTCTCTAAGCACAGGTAGACTGCTCAGTCTTCCATCATGAAATCTTATGCAAAATTAGTTCTCGGGGTGAAAAAATCTTAGCACAATGGTCTGGCAACTCCAAAGGGTCACAGAACATAAACAGATATTTGTGGTGTTGAAATTGTATTGGGGGAGGGGGAGATTATTAAAACCATGTCTAAGTAGTCTCCTTATTTGGAGGGGTGGGGTTGCATAATTATTAAAGGTGTTGAGAAATACTGCCTTCAATTGATACCTGACTTAATTGAGGACTAAATTGTTATGTATTAAATTGAGAATGGATTCAATAAACCCCCCTCCTGTTAAGTTCCCTCTCAACACCTCTTAGAAGATTATTGTCATTGAAGGTGACATGGAAGAGTCATTTAAATAAGAAGAGGATCCAGCCTTATTAAGGTTGACAACCAGTCTCTCTCCCAACATTTTTTTCTGCAGTCTCCTTGACTTGCCGTAGTGTTTTCCTAAAGTGGATGAAATATGGGCTTAAGAAAATAGGTATTCATTCAGAATAGTGGAGGTGACTTCCGGGTCCACCATTTACTGGTATTGTTGAATCATTTTAAACCCTCTGAACTGCAGATCTCTTGTCTATAAATTGGAAACAATAAATGACAGAGAATGTACAAATAAGAATTGTAAAAATGTTAGGTATTGTTATTATCAGAAAGAATATAAGTGGTTGCCCTTACTAATGAAATGCAGTAATAATTTAATGTACTTTTATATATTGTCACCATTGATCCTCCTGATAGATTGAGAGCTTCATTTTAGGACTCTTGCACACATGGGGAAAATGTTCAGAGAGGTTAATGCATTACCCAAGGTTATGAAATTATCAATTTTCAGAACCAGGTCTTCTAACTACTACTGCAGTGCTCTCTCTGGCAAATCTTTCTGTCTGTAGCACAGTATCAATAGGGGATACTTTGTTGACTTTCTAATATATTAATTAGTTTTAGAACAACAAAATAAGTGATGATGCTAAGAAAACTAGGAAATGTTTTCACCACAATAATATTTTTGCTGACTGATTCATTCTTCATGGAATCTTATTAGACTTGTAAATAGTTCATCGAAGGTCTTGTGCTGCATTTGCTATGCACTCAGAAAAGCAAATGTTTTTCCAAAGTTCACCATAGGAATTGAAGAGTCCATGAATGGATAATGACTGAAAACAGGTGGGAAAATAAACTAAGGCAGTCAACGAAGAAATAACGATTAAGAAAAACAATACAATATCTCATTTACAGTTTTGTATATTGCCTAGAGCTTAACAATCAGGTAAACCTTTTGATCTTTAAAGTTTAATAAGGAATATTGTCAGAATGTGAATATATAAACCTGGGAAATCTAATTTCATTTCTCTTAAATGATTTTAATTCTGCTGAAATATTTGCAGAAGCAGAATTTTCTGGAACAGTTTTATTATCATTTTCCACAGCTACTTTAATATGAGACACACAAAACAGACCAGCAGACCAACCAACAAGCAAAAATCAGTCTGGAAGATCACCCATGACCTTATATGTATTGGAAAAATAACACATTAATACTAATAACTACAAAATAAATATGAAAGGGAAATAAATCATTCGATATAGTCCAAGTCCTTTTAAAGTGAGTCAGTACCCTTTTCTCTAAACATAAGCCTTAAAGATACAAGTTCACGTAGTAGGTTTAGGTGTTTTAATTTGGGTGTTTCTTATAGACGCTAATGAATAACTATACTATTAGATCTGATTCACACTTGTTAATGAGTAACTTCCTTTGGCGCAATAGAAAGACTCATTCCTTACGTTTTTGCAGTGCATTGCATGGATTATCTATCCTGATCTGTGCAATAATCCGTAAGGGGCAAGACAGGTATTATTATATAAACTGGGAATCAACAAGAACCCTGTATTTTCTGGTCTAAAATAACTTTAAAGGCCACCTATTTAAACCACATACCCACCGTTTGACTCCCCTCCAAAATTCCTATTTTATATTTAAATATATCTAGGGAAGGGGAACTCACCATCTCCCAAGGGAGACTATTCTTATCCTGGACAGATCTGATTTTGAGAAAATTTTTCCTCATAGTGAGCTGAAATGCATTCACATAACCTCAAAACTACTGGCCCTAATTTGCCTTTGAGGCCATACAGGACAAATCTACTCTTGGATAAACATATTCTCAAATACACGTGTTTTGTTACTATGTCCTCCTAGTGTTCTTTCCTTCAGGTGAAACATCCTGCTTATTCAGCTCTTCTCTATGTCTTAAGTATGTATAAATATAATATATGCAACTAATACAGATTTTATATTAAATTATATTAAATTAATATAAAATTGTCTATTAATTTGCTTGTACTTTTATGTAATTAATAGATAATATAGAAATATAACATACCACCCAATTATATATATGTATGCAAGTCTTCATAAAACATCTTTTTTATATCAGTCTGTATGGCCTGAGTTTATCTATTAGTCACCTGTCTTAGACCAGTGTCCATGGCTGGCACATTCTGAGCATAAAAAAAGGATTTTGCCTTACAGAGAGTCTTTTCCATAACTAGACATATTGGGGAGAACATGCCCAGAACTTCGAAACATTTCATCATAGTGCATGCTTATTAACTTACTTTTATAAAGTGATAATAGTTCTACAAACGATTTTAACAGCAATGGACCTGACTTTGCGCAGGTATGAGGCACAGGTATTAGCCAGGGTTAGATACTGCAGTTAAGCCTCCTAGCCAAGGCTGTAGGTAACCCTATCACTTTACTTGGTACACATGTTCTCAAAATGCTAGGCCATGGCATATCAGGAAATAGAACACAGGCTTTTGTGTCTCATTAGAATCCACTGCATTGTCTTCCCTGAAGTTCCCAGATAACTGGAAGCAGAATGTAAGGTACTGTGAATCATGTTTCTCATACATAAAAAGATGAAGGCACTTAATCCTGCACATGGAATCCAATGGCAGCTTATGAAAGACAGGGCAGCCTCAGAAAGTGTAATGAAAATCTTTGCAGATATTTCTAGGTGTAGAGATTCTCAGTAACCTACTCTACTTGTGAAAGCACTGATTGAGAGCAATGGTGTCAAAAGTAAATTTCAAGTGAGTAGCAAGTGACAAATTGGAATCCGTTAAGACAAGGAGCATCTCTGCCTTGTCACCTGCTGCATCTCTTTTACTTAGTACAATGCCTCCACAAAGCAGGCACTCAATTGCACTTTATTTTATAAGGAGTAAATGAATAAATGAGTGAATAACTATGATGCGTTGACAGTCAACTCTAAAGCCAGAGGGAAAGAGACTCCACATCCCCTTGATTGTAGCACGTGCTGGCTTGTGACTCCTGTGAATAATGACAGGTAACCATGATGTCACCTTGCTGACAGGCTTTAGTATATCACAAGGAGTGCCTTTTATTCAATCAGTAAAGAATTACACACTGGGGCAAGTGACACAATAGGAAACACCTGAAATTTATAAATGAGCCTATGTCATGAGACATATGAAGTGAAATGAGCACCAGATATGCTATGTCCTGGGCTTTTCAAGATTTGGGCCCACCTTCCTCCCAGCAAAACATTCCTGTATAGAACAGAAAATGGTCAGCTTATTATTGATGGGGATGGAAAGAGATAAGATTACGCCTAACATGTGCCAGAGCTGGGTAATTAGAAGGAAGTAGTTATTTTGCTCACCAGAAAATCCCAGTGCATAGCATAGTGACTGGCACCTGAGAGGTATTTAGCAAAAATCTTTAATAGATAAGTAAATATTAAATGAGTAAATCCTCACTTAAGAAGTGGAGAAATATGGCCGGGTGTGGTGGCTCACGCCTGTAATCCTAGCACTTTGGGAAGCCAAGACAGGAAGATTGCTTGAGGTCAGGAGTTTGAGTCCAGCCTGAGCAAGAGTGAGCCTCCATTTCTATAAAAAATAGAAAAATTAGCCAGGCCTGGTGGTGCGTGTCTGTAGTCCCAGCTATTAATACTTGGGAGGCTGAGGCAGGAGGATCACTTGAGCCCAGGAGTTTGAGGTTACAGTGACCTATGATTGGGCCACTGAAATCCAGAACTCCAGAATGGGCAACAGAGCAACGCTGTCTCAAAAAAAAAAAAAAAAAGAAAAAAGTGCAGAAGTAGCCTGAGTAACGTAGTGACATAGTGAGATCCTATCTTTACAAAAAAAAAAAAAAATTAGCCAGATGTAGTGGTGTGTGCTTATAGTCCCAGCTACTCAGGAGGCTGAGGCAGGAGGATCTCTTAAGCCCAGAAATTTGAGATTGCAGTGAGCTATGATGACACTATGGCACTCTGGCCAGGACAACAGAGTAAGATTCTGCCTCAAAAAAAAAACCAAAAGGCCAAAAAAAAAAAAAAAATACCCAAACAAAAGTGGGCAAAGACTAAAATTTTGATAAAAATTGTCTAAAAATGATGACACTCTAGTGTCTTAGCCACTTAATTAGAGGTCAATTTGATGTATTTTTATGTAAAATGAATAAAATCAATATGACTGCAATGCACAGGAAGAAAATGCACATGTATACACCCATGTTTATCTGGTTTCCTGGATTCCTGAGTTTCCCTTCATCTGTCATCCCTTGGTTGACATAGGACTCAACGTCCAATTTCATGAACAATTGAAAGACTGGCTGGGCAGAGGGATGAACAGGGCTCAAGAGGTAATCAAACAGCTGCCAATTTATTGCCATGTTGTTTATCATGGATGGATGTTGTAGAGGCTATGCAAGCTTCCAGGGGAAAACACAGGTGAAATCATGGTGTGGAGAAAAAAAAAACCTTAATAGCTCATCAAGATAGATCCAATTTGTCTTTTTCCTTCAAACTACATTGATACCATTAAATAATTCCCAACATAATTGTTTTATCAATGAACATAAAACAAGACAATGATGCTACATGTATCAAATTCAATTATTTGATCATTTTTTTCAAGTTTCCTTTTTACTGCATAAATAATACGATGCTTTTTAAAAAGTAAATAATGCTTATTCTGCTTCTGCTGAATACACTATAAGAAGCCAAAAAATGCTTAATAAAAAGCTGTTCAGGAAACAACCACACTATGATATATATGGTCATACGATTCGATGAATGAATTTAAATTGTCAGAGGAAGTCGGCAAGTGGGTATGGCAGGGAAAGGCAATATCTGCCTTCTATTCCCAGCTATAACTTCATCCTCTGGGTGACCTATGATGACTCACATCTCTCTGAGTGCTTGCAGTGACTCAGAATTGTCTTTAAAAGTTCTTTATTTAATTCTATATCATAGATCATTTCCTCTGGAAAGCATATAATACAAAATGTTCTTTTTTTAGTTCTTTCTTTTATCTGCATTCAAAGTAAGAGTAATTAACTTCCTGCAAAGATTGAAGTGAAATCTCATTAAGTTTACAGCATTTAATAGTGAAAAACTAGTCATGAAAATGTTGTAGAAAAAACTTTTTAAAGTTTTTGGATTACTTTTTAAAATGTTCATTTATTTATTTTTTTTACATGACTAAACTGTACTAACTTTTATAGCCCAGAAGAAAAGGCCGTATTGGAATTTGGGAATTAGATCTACCAGGAAAATACTAAAAATATCTTTTGTGGTATCAGATTCAATGTATCATAATCTAAAAACATGAATTCTCAAACTTCTACATATTACCCAGAACCCAGGGAGTCAGAGGATTCAGAAGCTGTGGGTGTGACCTCAGGAAGCTCCATTTCTGTCCAGTATCACAGGTGACTGACGTACATTAGACCAGACAATATCTTCAGTATCACTGTTCTAGAGGGTCCTCATCTGGTCCTTCGTCACTATCTCTTTGGGAATTATGTTAACATCTATAAATAGAATGACTTATGGCTAACATTAGGGATTCAGACACAGACTCTTGATTTTAACACTTGGTAATGAAATGAGCAGACAGTTTTAAAGGACTTGCATTTGACCTTGGCTAATGTTTTCATCAACAGACAGTATTTCAACTGAGACTTTCAACTTGCTCCTGAAAGATCTAAAATTGCTTTTAGTTGTCTTTTTCAGGTTTCTGATCTCTGGGTTGGTTTTAGTGTAAAAATTGTAAAGATATAAATTATTGTTTATCAAATATATTGCATAATCCTGATGAAACGTACACGAATATTGGGTTAGTGGGTTTTTTGTTGTTTGTTTTATAAAACTTCAGCCTTGATAAATGCAGAACTTAAACCCTTTGTTAGATGATGCTTGACCAAGGGCACCAGTCATAAAAAAGCAATAATATCAGAAGTCCTTCCAGAACAACTTTAGAACAATGTTCTCTCACTCCATACTACTCCATAACCAAATGGAGGAAGAAAATATATCAAACTATATTTATTCAAGTTTTATTGAATAATAGTTGTGTGCAAGCAGCAAGGGTACAGAGAAAAGTAATATATGATTTGTTCTTATCTTTGAGCATGCAGTTACTAAAACATGTGAGAAGTATTCATGAGCGTATGAAAAATGCTCAGAGGGTGGTGAAGAAAGAGGAGGAGACCAAGTCCATCTGGAGAAGTAAGGAAGACTTGAAGATGGCATTTAAACTGGATCATGAAGGACAAGTGTGGGTTTGAGAATAGAGATGTATATTCCATGCAGAGTAAATAGGAATGAAGGCAACAACACAGAGTTGAAGAAGAATCTGTCCCAGTTCACGAACTCTCATAGTTTGGAGTAAGAATGTACGGGATTGAGTGATGGGGAGGGAGACTGGAAGGGTATGTATTGGGCAGGTTAATAATAGCATATATTCATCCCATAAATACATTAGTTCATTTCATCAATTCTGCAATGTACTTTATTTATTTTTTAACATTGAACACCTCTAAGATCAAGGTGCAGTTGGGCAAGTGGCAGTTTTGATACTGTCACTACCTATGCATGTGCATCAAAACTTGTAAAGCAGGTGTCAGCAGCTTGGAATAAAATAACTCTTTCAAGAAATGCTTCAGCTCTACTACTCCTATGAAATGGAGAGCAATAGTGTGTGGAAAAATACAAGTATCAGTGACTCTGAAGTGGAAAAAGATTCACAAAGGTCAGACTTAAAACGTGAAGTGGTAAGAGTTATCTTAACCATTTTATTTTGCATATATTTTCCTTTTTATGTATGAATAACAGTGATACATGATACAAAATCTTTTTCCTGAAGAACTCTAAAAGAGGTCCTTCAATAAGAATAAAATAAAAATTCAAGGAATAAGAAAGCATTGTGCCCTAGTTTCATTGGCAAATATTTTCCTTAGTAGTACATAGAATAATGATGTGTTTTGTGATCACTACCATCTTAGATTTGATGAACTAGGTTACTCAGCACATGTGCATTGTGCATCTAGGCTATGCCATGCACTGTACTAGATGCTGGAGGCATAACAGTAGGCAAAACATGACAATACTCCGGATGTCACAGTGCTTACAGGCTACAGTCCTCAACAGTGGCTGAAAAGCCTGGACTAAATATTATGATAGGATGCCCCTACAACAGTTTAAGAACAGGAATGGTGTGATCAGATATGTGTTGAGGGAAGCTAGCAGTGGTATGTAAAGATGGAAGGCAGGAAAGGGGCCTGGTGATAGGGGGAATAGTTAGGAAGGCCTTGAAATAGTTTGTATGGGATATAATGAGGACCTGAATTAAGGCACGGTCAGAGGCAGAAAAAGCAAGAAGATTTAATCAACATGACTCCTACTGCTCATAGTTCATGATCAAAGAAACCCAGCAGACAATTTCAAATGCCTTCACATTGATGGGCATATACTAAAGCATTTGAGAGCTATTCAATCTTCAAACATATTTTTCACTTTCAAAGTGGTACATATACTTCTGGCTTTAATGCACCCAACACTGAGGGCAAGGCACAATGTTACAGCCTAGGAACACAAAGAATCATGTCTTCCTAGATGAGGGAGAGAAAAAGATCCATGGGTGATGTGATTACACCAGTGGGATTGTGAGCAGTAATAAAGAGGTAAGGCAGGCGCAGGTGAGCTCACAGTGCACAGTGCACAGTGCACAGCACTGCTGGAGATGGAACTGATCTCCAAGGGCAGTCGCATCTGACCAGGCTCTTGAGGAAGCTGGACAAAGAAGCCACAAAGTGGGCAACGCAAGAAAGGGCATTCTGGGCAGAAGTAAGCTTGTACAAAATCACAGAGGTGGGACAGAGCAGGGTATACCTGAGGCAATTGTCAATACATGGATATGGCTTGGGGCAGGATGCCTATCAATAGTGGGGAGGGGAAAGGGGGCAGATAGCCCAAAAGGTTACCATATTAAAGGGTTTCAATTTAATCCTACAATACTATAGACCCACTAAAGGATTGCCTACATTTTAGTTTGTCATTTAAATAGGATTTCAAAATGTTTTTATCACTCTAAATTGGATTACACATAGAAACAAACCTGAAAAGGATTTTCAAGTTTCAAAATAAACAATTAAAAGCAGAGGAAGAGATTTCTAATATGACCCTAATTTAAAGTATGCAATTAATTAAAAATGTTCCCATAAAGTAAAATGCCAGGAGCAGTAAATTGGTGACCAATTTAAACTTTTGTTGCTTTCCAAGTTTAACAGAAAGTAGAACTGGTGGCCCTATTTTCAGAATTATTCCATGATACACTTTGATGTAACAGAAGAAAAGGTATCCATAGATACAGAATAGTCTAAGATTCTCTTTTTTTTTTACCGTTAAAGATAACAAAATATGGGACAATTTTCCTGTTAACTAAAAGTTACTCTTTTAAATTTATCAGCATAATATATTTAAAGAAATATATACACGGTTAATGGTTATTTTAATTTAACATCAACATTTTGGTTTGCTGTCATTTTTATAGAGTAGATTAAAAGATATTGCTGCCTTTGAGTTCAAACTTACATGGATTTCACAAATTTAAGAAAATGCAATAAAATAAAAAGTTCAGCTAATAGCATGCTTCTCTTTTGGATATTCGTGGGGTTCAGCACCTATATCATCTTTAAATTACCATTGAAGAATAAATCACTTCTTTGTCCTGAGTGTGTAATTACACATGAGCTGACCAGAGGGAAATAGAATGCAGAGGGAGTTGGGAGCAAGACCGGGTCCATGTGTTCTACACAGGAAGTGTCTGCTAGACTCTGGGACCCCAGACTGGGCCCAGTGGACATTTAGTCAAGTATGCTCCATTTCCTCAAATCACCTCATGTTTTCATATGTTTTTAACTCCCCACTATTTGAGCAGGTAGCAGCCTTCCTGCTGTTACATCATGTTTATTATTTTTACACATGTAACTCTCAGGCTCACCCACTAACCTATAAAACTCTAGAGAGTAGGAATCGAGTTTTTAAATCATATTAAAAAAAAGTCAAGGGATATGCAAAAAGCAAAAGCTAAAGAAATATATGTTGAACTGAATTATAGATATGTGTACAATATTTAAAATAACTATTGCTAGTCTCAACAGATATAAGTGTTTCTAGAAAACAATTAAAATTGTGTACTATAGAAAGTTATGTAATGCCTCTTTGTCTCTCTGCTATTTTTAAATCATAAAAGTTTCAACCACCATACTTTAACATCATCAAAGCCAGTATTTGACAAAAAAAGAAAAGAAAAAGAAATTCCTGTTACTCAGAATTAAAAACAACCATTGCATACACTGTTTTGAAACTGAAGGCTTTGAGGTAAATGATTATATGTACACAAAATTTCTTAAAATATCAAAGCTATAAGAATAAATCCATAACTCTGTTCTGATCCATGTATGTTTAAAGAATGATTACTAGAATGTATATCATGGATAAGTTGTTTTTTTCTAAGTAAACAGAATTCATCTGTATGAATAAAATATATATTAGAGCCAGCACATATATACTTGTAAGATTTCCAGTCGCAGTGACAATAAGCCAAACTACCTGCAAATACCAGGCACTCAGATGCAGCCCTCGATTCCAGACGTACAGAATAGAATGTTCAGAGCATCAACATTAAAACTCACATTCTCAGGTGACTGCACTCTTGTCATCACCTCAAGAGCATATTGTTTTACACTAAACCCTGAGGGAATTAACACAGTTTCATTCAGACATTTGAAAATTTCTTTCAGACATTCGAGTTGTGAATAGAGTCAGGCTCAATATCTCCAGTTTTGATAGGTTCTGTAGGAGCACAAGAACGTCTTATATTCTTTCTGGGTTTCCAATTTGTGGTGGGGACAGTACTGACAGTACTGACAGTCTGCTTTACAGATTACTGCCAAATCAGCACATGTGCTTCGGTTCTAGAAGCAGGGAAAGTCAGAGAAATGACTGGATAAGCTGTTTGTTCTTAAGAAATAAGAAAATGAGGAATTACTATTCTGAGGTGTTAAGGGAAGTACTAATCATTATAGATTTGCTTTGTTTTAAGATTTAAAAAATAATCTCTTTCAGAGCTCTATAATGTGGAAATACAAGAGCATTTAAGGGATAATTCTCCTATACTCAAGAGATACCTAGGTGGCTTAAAAATGTCTGTTCCGAATGCTAATTGGCACTACAGGAGATGTGGGATTTACTGTGTATTGTGTACTGGGAACTGCTGCTGCATCAGCCCTGGGAAGCAGATTCTTAGCTAGAAGATTCTAGGTAAAGTGTTTATTTCAGAGCTGCCTCTTCTTTATTTAATGCTTCTTGTTTTGATTGCTTTTGTTTTTCCTTTCTAATGCAAAGTTTAGAACTGCAATAATTTAATGGATTTTTACCTCCTAACAGCAAAAACTTAACATTAAATGAAACTTCTGGTTTGCTTCAAAGAATCTAAACTGAAGATCTCACACAGACAAACATGAAACTATCAACTACATTCTTTGAGGTAATGTGGAACAATTTAAGAAATGTGTACTTGGGATGTAGCCAGGCATAATTTTGATCATGTAATCCCTAAGAAATTACAGTGTTATGAAGAATGTCTTCATAATCAGAAGTTGGCTCTGGTAAAAGCACCTGGCTCATTTCACCTGGTCAGATGTCTATTTAAAACACTTAGGCAACTGATCATTCTCTTACCTGAACATCCACCATGACATAAATAAATTATGGTTCATTCATCACATGAAATATTATGTACCAATGCAAACCTGACCTATAACTCTCTGGGCCTGGAGTAAGTGCTATGATATGAGATTTGGTGAAATACCAAGTTTCAGAGTAATGTTTACAGTACATTTTTATTTTTGTTTAAAAATATGCACACATGTGAGAGAGCATACATGTGTTAAGCATGAAGAAAAATATGGAAGGATATTCTCCATTGCCAGACAGTAGAATTAAAAAGGGGATGTAGCATCATTAAGTTTTTCTTTGTACATTTTTATATTGTTTTATTTATATAGATAAACACATATTTTGTAATTTGAATACTTAATGAAGACAATGTAAGGGGAATTTTAAAAAATTAATCTTGGATTAGATTTGTTTTAATTTTTAAAAATCTATTACCAAGTTTGTATGGATTCTACCACCACCATTTACTAGCTGTGTGAAGCTGGGCAATTTGCTTACTCTTTTTTTACCTCAATAACCCAAGGGCTACTCTGGGAATAATAACAGTACAAACCTTGCAGGAGTGGTTGTAATAAAGGTGTAAATACACGTAAAGCACACAGAACAGTGTGTAACCTATATTAAATAATAACTGTTAGCTTTTAGTAGAAGTGGTGCTCTATCTGGGGCTATTTCTAAAGAAATAACTTGCTAAGGTTTCTGGGTAACTCTACTGGTTTTGTGACTAAAGGATATTCTATGTAGCTCAGAGGTTTGGATGGTTTTCCTCTTTTAAATATTGATGGAAGGGAGTCAAGAAGAACTGCAAGCTTTTTCTTATTATTAGGCAAGGAGTCAAAAGTGATTGAAGCAGGTAACATCAGTTGAGACAGGTGAATTCTTAGTTAGGAAATTTCCACTCCTAAAATATCTGTATGATTCAGGCAAAATTTATTTTTTTTTTAAGTTACGTTTCCAGATAATTGTGGTTTTCTGGCTTCCAAGATGCAAATTCACGGGCAACTATAAATGTCAGGCCAGTCAGAAGAGTGCTAATTAAGTCATCTGGTTAAGTATTGAAGTTTCAAAATTATGTTTTTCTCACCTGCCCACCTCAATATCAGAAGGAAAAAAAAACTTTAATTATATAAGATAATAATGTAATCTTGAAATTTAAACAATATTAAGAAACATCAATGATGTCTATATCTTACAGAAATAAATTTTAGATAAATTTTAAAAATGCATTCTTATAGTTAGGAATAATGAGAATTAGTGAGTTAAGGGAGTTTGCTTCTTGGCATGGGGGGGCGATTTCTGCTTTATCTGATGTTCTAAGAGATCACATGGGCATCTAGCACTGCCAGTGAGAAATATGGTTGTAGCACTGAAAAGCAAGAATATCCAATAGAATACTCTGTTGCTTGACCTATGCCATTGTAAGCTTAAAATATTAAGTGGTTAAAAACTCCTATTCTCAGGATAATATAGACAACATTTTTCATGGTTCCTTTTTTTCAAGTCATTATTTTTAAATGATTTTAAATAATATATTTAAACTGAATGCAACATACAGAAATATATAAGTGCTTAATATACTTTAAATAAAGAATACAAATATGATTATCTCCTCACGCCATTTAAAACCATTTAAACCACACAATAAGATGTGTTCCTAAATGTTAAGTAGTGTTAAGGTGAAATTATTAATAGGAAAAATAGCATTTAAAACTTACAAAGAGCTATGGCTTTGAAAGGGATCATGTGTAATGAATACAGCAAACCAAACATGTCAGAAGGGTTTCCCTTTCTTTAATACCTATGCCTCTGGCAGTCTGCCCTGTTCACGGTCCCATTTTGCCAGGAACCAAATGGCAACAGAAATCCATCTGTTTGGTCCCATAAACACAAAGATTTGATTTCTCACTTGCACAGAAATCAGAGATCTATTTCATAATGAAACTAGGAAACGTTTTCTTCATAACAGAGGAAGTAACAACAGATGGAGACTGGTAGATCCCACCTACCCTGGGCTGTTTTTGTCCTTCGTCATTTCTGCGTAGGCGAGCAGGCAACCTTATAGCCGTGTGGGAGCCGGTGGATCTGATGAGAGTTCTGTTACCTGTGAGCCCTGTACTTATGTGTGGCAAGCTCCACCCACCACCATCGCCAGGAGCCCAGCTGCTGGGGGTGGTGCTAGTATTTGGACAAATGTCTAAGGGAAAAGGAGACCCTAACCCCACACAGCAAGCTGTTAAAGGCATAAAGAATATGCCTTTCGTTCAGTGAGTATGATGAAGGCTGGTGTTAAATGCAATTACTCTTTAGATATGTATGTGAGAAATGTGCTTCTGTAAGTGCATTTTTCTTTGTATGCTACAAAGAAGCAATTTAGAGATAATGCCCGTATCAGACTTTTAACCACCAAAGTACACAAGAATATCGATGTTGACATTGCTGTCATTGTAGTCATTGTGTTCTTACTATGTGCTAGGCATTGTGATAAATGCTTTAAATGCATTACTTAATCTCACAGTGGCCTAAGAGATAGGTACTATTTATATTTCCATTTAATAGAAGAAAGAATAGGAAATCACCAAGGCTGAGGAGCTTGCCCAAGGTCACATAGCTGGTAAATGGCAGAGATATTTAAATTCTGTCCTGGAAGACCCCAGAGACTGACTTCTTGAGCACTTGATCCTATTTCCCTTGCCTTATTACATTCTTTTCAGGAGAATGCTTCATAGCACCAGAGCATTCTTCCTTTATATGAAAAAGAAAAATACTTAGATAAGGTAGATTAGCGATTTCTTGTGAAGGCTTCTACAGGAGATAAGCCTCAGTTACTAAATATCAAATTAATACCCTCAAAAAGTTTAAAATGCCCTCAAAGAAACATTTGACTTTTAACATATTTTCAAAATAGGGGAAGTGGATGATGATATTAAGAATCTGTAAACATGGTCTTCAGCTGTAAATTACCCAGCACCATGAAAAATGGAAGCACTAGGAAGAGCAAAACAGTGTTTTTTAAGGAACATATTGGGGGTGGGATAAAAGCTTACTAAGATTTCTCCCACCAGAGATCATTGTGAGAATTTAATTTTGAAGTGGAGAAGCTCCCTATGGATTCAGAGAAGCCATGAAATAGGATAGCCCCGGGGCACCTCCACACCTTGACTTGTGCAGAGAAGCAGAAATGAGTGAGAGCAAGGTCCTCAGAACCCAAGCCAATTTGTTAGGGGACCACGTTTGAACACAAAGGGGTCTATCTCACTGATTTTTGGAGGGTAACAGCCATGGGGAGATAAGACACCTCTCATTTCACTCAGAGTTTTCACTCATTCATCTGCCTGGACTGGAAAAGAAAATTCTCACAAAGCCAGCCTCCATTTCACAGCCTAGTAAGAAAGGGGTTTCCTTGCTTTCCTCGGCGAACATTAGGGTTTGAAAAATGTGCCAAGGCCCTGGTCTTGTTAATGCTTCTGTTAACCAGCACTCTCAACCCAGGGGAAATTAAGGCCAACTTGCTTGTAAAAAAGGACAGATCCTGGCTCAACCAAAATTTTATTTTTGCCCCTATTCTTCAGGAGTAGCTGCATTTTTTTTTGCCCTTTAAGAGAGTAGAAAGATACGACTGGCCATGCCTAGAAATTCTTCCTAAAGCTTTACAATATGAATTGTGCCAAGCTGTGAATGAATTAGTATGAATGTTCTTTTATTTCTGTCTCTGACACTTCTATTCAGGTAGAATCTGATTCAGTGGACATCTAGATTAAACTTAAAAAGCAAATGAAGTCTGAAAAAGGCAATAGATGACAGACATGCTCAGAAATCATGGAGAATATCCTATGTCTCGGTGAGGGTGGTGAGGGGGTTCATAGGAGCCAGGCGCGACAATGAAGCTGGTCTTTCAGCACAATCTGGAAGTGGTGCCATCTGGGGGTGCTGCCCTGAAACATGACCCAGTTAATAATGAGCAGTTCCCAAACTGTGGGCTCTTGCTTCAGTATCCTACGGATGGATTCGCCTGGCACTGTGAAAATGCTAGTATTTGGATGGACTCTCACAATTCAGCAGTTAAGCCTCCTGGGACTTTTCACCTCTACATTGTTGATTTGCTTTATAATGCTTCAGACACCCTTCTTAGGTATTTCATACCTAAATAAAGCCTCCTAAATGACTGCAAATTTGTCACCAGCCCATGAGCTTATACTAGAAATAAAATAGGTGAGATGAGTGTGTTTGTCTACTCCACAGCACTGCAAGGCTCTTTAATAACAGGACAGCAGGTGGAGATTATCAGGACTGCTTTAGTAGTTTCCATTTAATTCCCTGTAAATAAATGACTCTGTTGGTAGACTCATTAGACAAAGGATTTAGAAACACCAGAAAAAGAACTCTCCTTGAATTCCTAATGCTTATTGTGTAAAGTATTTTATATTTGTTCTGAAATACTGTGATTCTCCTAACATTAACATCTGCGTATATAAGGTGTGTATATTTGGGGGGATGTGTGTACATGTAAACCTTCTACAAGAATTTTGGAATTACGTTTTTCAGACAATACTGTCTTTTTAAAAATCTCAAAGAATGAAAACTTTCAGAAAGTTTATAAATCCAAGGTCAACTATAAAAAATAAAAGTAAACAAGGATTAACAGTCATACTGGTAATATGGTAAGAATGAGGGGACATTATTTTTATATATTTAATCTGAGAATATCAATTGGTGAAAAAGTACTGATCATCTAAGTTACCATGCTGGACTGGTATTTTAACTTTGATTTGGTGATATTTTATATGTTAATATGTTTTCAAAGACTAAAGATAAACTGAGTTTATTATTATTTTATTATTTAAAAATCCAACTGCTAAATAGTCTTTTCAATATTATTTCATAACTGCCTATATTTAAAGAGATAATCACTACAAACTAAATCCTATGCTTCCCTGAAAAGAAATAAATGAAAGTAGAAACTCTGGCTAGTAATCTGTTCACCAGAGGTTTGATGTTTTTTAGATGCATGCCTAGGCTTCTAGTAAATTTTAACAATTAAATTTTAATGAATGGGAAATTATTGTATCACTCAGAACTAGAAAGGAACAGGAATCTCTTTTTATTCTTTAACTACATACCATATAGTTTACCATATAATATATCATAGACCACATAATTTCTCTACTACTGAAATCAGCAATGCTTTCAGTTTTCAGAGAAGAAAAACCCCTCATTCTCATTAGAGATTGAGCTGCTTGCCCTGTGACATTTGTTAATATTGAGGACAAATTGTGCAGTGATCCATATGGCATCCCTGAGCACAACTGTCCAGGAAATGTTGTACTCCCTTCTTCAAAGCTGAGCCTATTCTACCATAGCTTTTGGGGGGTATGGTATGAGTGTTAGAATAAACCAATAAACTATAAGACTATAATAATCTAGATAACATTCTACAATTTCTAAAACTGCTTTTCACTTTAAAAACTGTTAAGGCAGTCCCACTGATGGGGAACACCACTATTAATTCCCTCTATGACTTGGAGCAGACTTTTTTCCATTTTACTGAAGATGAAATAAAAGGTCAATTAAGTGGAATTTTATTTATGCCTCCAAAGATTATCAATCACAGTAAAACCTCATTTATCCAGCAACTTCACTTGTCTCAAACCCAGTCAGTAATTTAAACTTTCACACATTCTCAAAGATTTTATTGAGAGAAGAGTTCTAAGTACAGAACCTCTACGTACAGAGCTTTATGTTTGATTGATTGATTTTTAGAGACAGGGTCTCTCTCTGTCAATTATAGCTCATAGCTGACCTGATCATAGCTCACTGCAGCCTCGAATTCCTGGGCTCAAGTGATCCTCCCACCTCAGCCTCCCAAGTAGCTGGGACTACAGGTGCATGCCACTACCCCGGCCTAATTTTTGTATTTTTTATAAAGACTTGGTTGGGGGTTGGGCGGTCCTCACTATTTTAGCCAGGCTGGTCTCCAGCTCCTGCCCTCAAACAATCCTCCTGCCTCAGCTTCCCAAAGCACTGGATTACAGACATGAACCACTGGGCCTGGCCTAAAACTTTATTTTCATTATTAATCTAATAAGCATGGCTATCTGGTTTCTCATTCATTCATCAAATTTATTCAATACTTTAGTGAGCACTTGGTGGCACTTTTCTAGGTGCTAAGTATTCAGCAGTAATAAAAAAAAATGATTTACCTCCTCTCCTAGTGAGGTAAGATAAAACCCACAATGTCTGAGTGTAAAATAAGAAGGTGTTTGAGGTGGGGTGTGTAGTGACTATTAAAGGCCAGTGCATGCCTTTAGCTGTGTGAGAATTGTCTAGAAGAAATGAATTCAGAAATCACAGTGGTTTAGAATCTCTAAATTTAAAATTGAAGATCAGAAAAAAGAAAAACAAACTGGACAAAATAAAAACAATTTTAAAAAGTCAAGGGGGGAGGAGGAGAGGGGCAAAAACCTACCTAACAGGTGCAATGAACACTATTTGGGTGATGGGCACACTTACAGCCCTGACTTAAGCATTACAAAAGCTATCCATGTAACAAAAACATTGGTACCCCTTAATATTTTGAAATTAAAAAAAGGAAAAAAAAAGAAAAAGGTATTTAAAAAACCCAAAAATATTAAAAAGTCAAATAACTCTTTTAGTTTGGGCTGCTATAACCGAATACCATAGACTGGGTAGCTTAAACAACAAACATTTATTTCTCATAGTTCTAGAAACTAAAAGTTTCAGATCAAGGTGCCAGCATGGTCAGGTTCTTTGTGAGTGTTTCTTCCTGGTTTGTAATATCCTCTTACTGTATCATCACGTGGTAGAGAGAGAAAGCTCTGATCCCTTCAAATCCTTATAAGGGTACTAATCCCATCACGGGGGCTCTACCCTTTGACCTAATCTTACCCTGATTACTACCCAAAGGCCCCACCTCCAAATGCCATCACATTTGGGATTAAAGTTTCAACATACGAATTTTAAGGGACACAGAAATTCAATCCATAGCAGTAACAAAACAAACAAAAATATAAATAAAATAAAATGCTATTATCTTCTGAATATTAGCAACAGCAGAAACAACACAACTACCATGTTCCATTAGTTTGCTCCAGACAGGGTTCTTCTAACTTTCATGCATTATCTCATTGAATTGTCCCAACAACAATGGAGATGGGACTCTTAATAAACCCAATTCATATGTAGGTGGGGACTGAGATACTTAGAGGTTAAATAACTGGTCCAAGGTCACAAGGCTAGTAGCAGTTTACAAGGACCAGAGCAGTGCTAATCTAATTCGATACCTAGCAGGCAAGCTATTAAATATATGGCCCTGCACCAACATGGCATATCTGTATCTTAAACATACTGCTGCCATTTATTGAATGCTAACTGTGGGCTGGGTACTGTTAAGTGCTTACTAAATACCATTTGATTTAACACCTGTGAAAACAGCACTAATTTCATTCCCATTTTACAGATGATGAAAGTTAATCTCAGAGCAATTAAATAATTTTCCTAGCTACAAAGCAGAACACCCAGCACTGTCCAGTAGCCATATGATATAAGCCATATTCATCATTTTAAATGTCCTAGAAGCTACATTAAAAAGTAAGTACCTTTTGTTTGTGTTTTGGTTAACACAATATATCCAAAATATTATCATTTCAACATGTAGTCAAAATAAAAATTATTAATGAGATATTTTTGCATTCTTTTTTCATATTAAATCTAGAAATTCAGGCTGTGTTCTTCATGCACAGTATATGCTAATACAAACTAGTGGCTCCTATTTTGGACAACATTATAACATAGAAAGACGTAATCATTTCTCTGGTCTGTGGTGGGTTTCCCAATCTCTTTCTTTCCTTATTTAGATTACTCTGGATTTGGATATAATCCATGAGGAGTCAATCTAGTCTTTGTGGCCCTACCTTGAATTCCTACACTTATCTCTATGCTGATATTCATGGAGTTAATCAGATTCACCCATATTACAAAGTATATGCGAACAGTCTCTAAAAATCTGAGTTGCTCATTAGAAGTTGAATGCGTGAAACACTTGTTTGTCCTATTTACTTAGCACATCATATATATGCTGCCTTGTATATTTCTTTTTTTTTTTTTCTTTACCTTTCTCTTTGCCCACATCTTTCCAGGTAGAATATAAGCCTCTGAGGGCTTGTTTTTTTTCTTTTTTGCATCTTTATAGCCCCAGCTTCTACCACAGTGTCCTGCACATATTAAACAATCAGTGCATTTTAAGCCATGACAATAGATTGCCTTGAGGAGTCATCTTGCAACCTTCATTTTATCTACCACAGTACTTTGCCATAGATTCTCAATTCATTTTGTCTGAGTTCTGCTGTACTGGCTAATTTGAAAAACTCTATTGCACTCATTGTGAAAATAGCCATTACAGAGATTATATAAGAAGGCTGTTGGAGATCATCTCAGAAATTTAGAACCTCATTTGCCATTCCTTATTCACAGGGAGCTATTGCCAAATTAGGGTCATGATCCTGGCTTCCTGATTCCTTATCTTCTACTTTTTCCATTGTTTTACTTGATGTCTTTCTGCTTCTGCTCTTCTTCTTAATTTCTCCCAA
This sequence comes from Lemur catta, assembly GCF_020740605.2. Classification (NCBI taxonomy): domain Eukaryota; kingdom Metazoa; phylum Chordata; class Mammalia; order Primates; family Lemuridae; genus Lemur; species Lemur catta. Next base: position 52,925,805 of record NC_059136.1, read on the forward strand.
GGGGAGAGTACTGGCTTCTAAGTCAGAGGTCAAATATAATGAAATAGAAATTGCTGAATTGCTAATAAAAACTAGTTGTATTTGGAAGGAAAGATAGAAAATAGTGCAGCTTCAAAATAAAAAATGAAAAGAAATTTCATTCTATGCTAAATATCCTTTATTTTAGAGATGTGAAGAGGGATATTTTATTTAATGCAAAAATATGCTATGTAATTAGACACTAAGTCATTACATTTTCTTATCTAAATTTTAGTGTTTCTAGCTTCTAGAAATAATATTCCCCTATACAATGATAGACTTGCTATTTTTGTTATGAGATTACTCACAAGTACTCTGATGCTTTTAAACATCATTTCCTTAACAAATTGGTATACTTTTTCATAGAAATACAAGAACTTGAGAAATTATCTCATGACGGATTTTTAAAGATAATTATATGAAGACAAAAATCAATGTAAAGGGTAAGAGAAATCATTTTGGAGCCTTATAAAACTGGATTTAAATTCTGACTATGCCACTTAACTCCTACTGGGCTGGAGGCATGTAAAATGGACAGATGTTATTTTAGTTTGTTTTGCTTAGCCAGCAGTCATCCCCCTTTCTTTTTGGGGAAGGTTCAATGTACCACTTCTCTTCCTGTCTCCATGGGGTTTGAGTTGCTAGTACCCCCACTTTCCTGCCCTAAGGGGAGCATGTCTTTCAGGCTAAGCCAAACAAAGAGAATGATACTTGATTCCAGAAATGTGTAGGAACTACAGGGAAAAAGGCATGGCCGGTCTACTAAGGACTGGTAGAGAGAGAGGATGTGAGCCTGCAGCCGCTAGAAGCCATTCTTCCACCTCAGCAAGGAAGGCTGTGTGTGAAAGTAGCCAGCAGAGAAGAAAGTGCAGCCAAGAGATGGAGAGAGGGAGATTATATCCTCTGGGCTCAGGCGTGATTGAAGCCAGCTTCACTGCTAGACTTTACGTGAACCATTAAAACCGAGGTTTTGGAGTGCAGCAAAGGCAATATATGTAACCAAAATGTTTGTACCTCCATAATATCTTGAATTTCTTTTTAAAAAAGAAGTTTTTCCATCACTTGAAATTGTAACGTCCTGATGAAAAGTATAAGTTATCAAACTTCTCTTAACTTCATTTTTTAAAAAATAGGCACAAAACACACCTTTTATTAGGATGTGGTAAGGAGTAACTAAGATTTTATTCGTAAAGCCCCTGGAATATAGTGGGAGGCACTCAATAACTGGTGGCTATTTTGGTTTTAAATGGGGATGGAGAATGAGGCGGTTAGGAATTTGGGCTGTCAAACCAAAGATCGTGTGTGAAACCTGGATATTAGCTACTCTCCCGTAGTGCAAATTGGAGTGAGATTACATAACCTCTCAATTCCAGTTGCCAAATCTATAAACTGGGGACAATGATATGCACTTCATAGAAGCCTCATGCCTATTAGCAATAATATATGCAAGGGCCTAGCTCACTGCCTGGCAGGTCACCAGCAGTCATAAGATGGTAGCTATTGTTCATATTATTACCAATTTCAATAATTACTAACTCTAACATATTTTTATGGAGAAAGGATTACAAATAGTTATCTGTTTTAACTTTTAGGCTGAAAGACACAATTATTTTAAATTTTCCCTTAGGTAGGAAAAAGTATGTGATGTAGATTTTAAAAAAAGCTCATGTGACCTTAGACAGTAAAAATGGGTGTAGCATAAAGAAGGTAAAGCCTCCCTTTACTCTTCAGCCATCTGACCACTTTGCTTGGTCATGCAGATATGACCAACCACATCCTATAAAGCATGAGTGATCAGACCATTGAAGGGTGAGGAAACACATCACATGGAGAATGGTTGTCATATCAGGGGCTGCTAAGCCTGGAGAAGACAGAGGGGATTTGATAGGGCCACACTCTACAATGGTGAGGAGGGGTGGTTCTAGAAGCCCACACGGGAGAGTGAAAGAATGAATAGGGAGATAGTATTGCTCTCATTTTGAGTCAAAAGGTACCCACTGTCCATAGTTTGACAGTCACTCCTGTCCCATCACATATAGAGAGTGTACCAGTTCTTCACCTGGGACAAAAAGTCATACTCACAAGTCCCCAATGTGTTTATAATGTCACAGAAACATATGAATAATTCAGGCTTTTTTAAATGATTAAATATATGTACTGATATTTATCAAGAACAGGCACTTCCCGTTCACGGTATCACAGATCCTCGCAATTGAGGATAATTAAGGAAAGACCTGACTGAATAACTGGCAAGCTCAGATTAGTATGCAATTTTGCAGTCTCCTGTGTCCAGGTAGACTCTGTAAGCAGCAATAAAGCCAGCATGGAAGGCGCTGTTGCCAGGAAGAGCCCTCTGGGATCTGCATTAGTGAACTCCTTACCAAGCTTCCGAGGGCCCCGCCTGTCTCACCAACTTTACCCACCACTCTCTCCCTCTCTTGGACCTTTGTCATCCTCAAACACTGCAAATGTGTCCCCATCCTCAGCAGTGTTCATTTGCCATTTTCTTTGACTGCAGAACCTTTCACCAGAAGTCTCGTTCAGCTCTCATCTGGACTGTCACTTCCTCAGAGGGCACCAGGCCACCATAGTCAGGGCAGTCTGCCCCACCCACCCCAGTCACTTTCAGTCACACTGCTGTGTGTTACCTGCTTCACAACACTTGTCACCTTACTGTGGGACACTATCTTATTAAACATTCGTTTATTTATTATCCCTCTCCCCCACTACTAATAAGCTCACAGGGAGTAAAAATCTCAACTGTTTGATTCATAACTGCTCCCAGCATCAGGAATAGCACCTGATTAGCAGGCATTCAATACATAATTGCTGAATGAAGGGATTGTATTTTCCGAGTCTATTCAACTTTAATATTAGTTACTTTTTAATTTTTCTTAGCACAGATAAACTTTTTAAATGTAGCAGTAAAGTTTAGATTAACCTCTGTCCAAATTGTTACAAATTATAAATTAAATAAATTGAATTCATCCTTTTCCCCCAGAATAATTTAACAATGAACAAAGAAAAATTATCACCCCTGGAAAAGCAATTTTTGTCTTATCTGGTTTAATGACATTCATAGCTTCAGAGTCAAAACACGCAACATCACCTGCAAAGTATGCTGTTTCAAAGCACATGTAAAGCTCCTATTCCTTTGGAAATTGGCCATATTATACTTTAGTATTACAACTCTTAATGAGTTTTTTTTAATAGTTTCTTTTTTTCTCATCATCTCTTCAGTTAAACAAAGTTTACAATTCCATAACAAAATTGGCTTGTTCTTAAACTTTGGCAAACAAAATGCAAAACTCTCTGAAAGGTTTCTCTATGATTTAGTGGAATAGCAGTAACAGCATTGCTTAAACCTCTAGGACTATAGTAATTCAAATGATCTTACTGCCATACACATTCACGTAAACATGCACACATATAACACCAAAATGAAATAATTTAATCATGAGTAATATTACCTTCTAGTTTTATTAGGAGAAGCTATCATTCATCATTAGGGCATGACATCAGAAAAACATGATATTTAAAAAACAGATATAATTTTAAACTTGATCTTTCAAAGAATTGTGATGTTGTTATTTTTTCTCTCTTAAAATGACCTTTAGGTTTACATGGGAACACTTGGTAGTAGACTAATCCTGTAAGCAAAAAATAATTTTAATGTGATCACTTTTATAATGTATTTGACTGGTAGGCAAAAGAAAATAGAAATGCTTTTCCAGTTTTATAGCTACAAGAAAAATACAAACAAGGAAAGTATACTTAAAAGAATCTTCCTTCCAGCATTGTCTAGAAAAGTGAAAAACTAAAAGTAACCACAAACTAGCAATAGGAGAATGGATGAATAAGCTGTATGAGATATCACACCACGTTTAAAATGACTGAACTAGATAGATAAATGTCAACATGAACATATTTTGAAAGCAATGCTAAGAAAAGCAAGTTGCCACTAGACACACCCAGTCTGATGCAATTTATGCACAGTTTTAAAAAACAAAATACTATATTCCTGTATTTCTTCATTCAAGACATATTTTTGGGCACCTACTTTATGTCACAAAAAGGATGCAATAACAGAAGGTCCCTGACCTAACAAAGTTTATAATCTAGTGAGGAAATAGACAGCAAACAGAAAAATATATGCACACATACTTGCATACATAAGCAAATTCTATCAGATAGTATTAAGTTTTATGGACAAAAATAAAGCCTGGTATGGGATCAGATGGCAGTTCAACTATAGATCAGTTGGTTTCCCCCAACCTCACCAGGGGGTGATTTTTAAACAAAAATCAAATGCAGGCAGTATACAAACCACATGGGACAGGGCTGTGGGAGGGTAAGCCAAGGGGAAGAACTAGCAAATGCAAAGGTCCAGAGGTGGAAATGTGCATGGAAACGCGCTTGTTGTGCTTCCTAAGCAGCAAGGGGCCCAGTGCACCTATAGCACCTGGACCATGGGGGAGACGGGAGGGTTAGCCCTGGAGGGATGGAGCATACAGGGCCTTTTCGTAACACGGACGAGAACTTTGGATTATATTCCAGGTACAATGGAGACCACAGAAGGACCAGGAAGAGGGAAGTTACATGATCCAATGTGTGTTTTTAAAGGATCAACCTGGCTGCTAGTTGGAGAAGAGACTGAGTAGTATTGCCCAGATGCTGTGAGAGAGTAAGCAGAGAACAGTTAGGAAGATGCTGTGGCTATCCTAATGTTAATAAAGGATGATAGCAGTTGGACTAGAAAAATACCAAGAGGAGGTGAAAAGAAATGGGAATTATGATATATTGTATTTTGAAGATGAAGCCAAGTTGATATATTATTTATGGATAAAATTATATGTTGTAAAAGCATAAGAATATACAAGTCAAATACATGAAAGTATTACCTTTAGAACAGAGAAACAGGTAATAGGAAAATATAAGCAATATTCTCTCTAATATTGTATTTAAGAGAAAAACTCGGATGTGAATATGGTATAATCTTAACATTTGTTATTTTGGGGTTTTGGAAAACCAGATGTTTGCTTTATTATCTTTGTAACATTTTGGTTTTCACATTTTCCCTAGAAGAATTATATTCTATATAGAAAGACTCATATTTATGCTTTCTTTACTCTGAGAATCATTTATTCACTGATTCATTCATTTATTCAACAGTATACCTTTGTTGAATAAGTGAATGCCTGCTCATGCCAGATGCTGGTGTAGGTGCTGTTGAAGTTACAAGGAGCAAAACAAAGTCCTCGTAGAGTTTATATCCTGGAGGAGGAGGCACACAGTTGAATAAATATATATATATATCATGGATATATATCATAATGCCATTTTGAATTAGGGGATTTGAAGAAAAATGAGGCATGATAGCAGAATTATTTTAAACTTGTTTTAGCTTTGTTTCCTTATAAGAGAAATCTAACTCATTCAGTTTTATTCCTATAGTTATAAGTCGTAAATTGAATAAAATATGATAAGTATATGGGCAGCTGACAGTTACAGGGAGGTTAAGAGCCTGGACTTTGGAAGTAGAAGCTCTGGGTTAGAACTTGGCAAGTGTTCCAGTTTAAAATAATTTATCTTTATTATCTTCATCATCACTATCACCATTATCATCTCATCATCATCACTAAATCTCATGATTTTGTGGGTTAGGAATTTAGACTCACATGATTGGGGACAGTTCATCTCTGTTGCATATTTGGAATTTTAGCTGGATGGCTCAAAAGTCTGGGGCCTTAAACAACTGCAGGCTGGCTTAGTATAACTTGGGCTTCCTTAAAGCTTGGTGGCCTCAGATAGTTGGACTTTTATGTCAGCTTGGGGCTCCAGGAGCAAAAGTTGTGAGTAGAAGCTGGAAGGCTTCTTATGTCCTAGCCTCAGAAGTCTTAGAGCACCACTTCTCCCACATAATTTTATTCAAACAAAACACTAAGGCTAGCCCAAAATTCAAAGGAAGGGGAATCAGACTTCACTTCTCAATGGGAGGAACAGCAAGGAATTTAATTTACCATAGCAAATTACTTAACTAGTCAGAGATGCATTAATCTAATCTATATGATAGAGCAATAATGTTAATCTAGAAATTTTTAAGGATAGCAAATAATGTATAGCAAGTGTACAGTGCTTAGAAGGACCTCTAAAATGGATTCAGTCTTTCCAGGAATTAACAAAGAGACTTCAAAAGTATTTTCACTTGAGATGAGGAAGGTTCAGGAAATTCTTAAAATTCACTGGTACTGGAGAGTGTGGTATTCATAAGAAGGCTCTGTTGTTATATTTGGAAGACCATGCTAGTCTGGTTCTAAAATATTCCAAACTCTGTCTTAGTTCTCAAAGTTTTATAATGTCCATAAAATGGGCAGCAGCTTTGTTTTAGTAGAGGTAGGGTATCATTTTACACCCAGCAGGTGTTTAAAAGAGGAGAGAGTTAGGTAAGTGAAGTCTTTATTCTTAGGATTATAAAATCAATAAACTTTTCTTCCTGCAGCAGCTGTTAAAACCAAGGCATTTTGAACACATTAATAAATGTTCTTCCTCTTAGCTCTGAAATGAAGTCAGATAGGTAACGAGCATAATCTACATTTGAAGACAGTATGAGATAAACATAATATTCATTCCCATCTGTGCTGTATACAATTGTATTTTTTAAATGCTAGCTAATTCCATTCCATCGTTTCTCTTTTTAAGACTAAGCAAACTAAATTGGTCCACTGGTTTATGTAACACATAAAGTTCCTTTCAATTTTTGGTAGTGAGCCTTCAGATATTTGAAAAACACATTCATTTTGCAAGGCATTATGACTTCAGGAAAAATACTTAAAGAGAAATAAAGATCCTAACCTATTATGTAAATGAAAGCACTAAAGTTCTATCCACATACATAGAAAGAAAAGGCTACAGAAAACCTTTTATTCTTAGTTTCCATTATAAGGGAACATAAATCTCTATAACCATCAATTCAAAGAGAAAAATTATTACAGAGATTACTGGAAAATATTTACACTGAACATGTATAAGTTTTAAATATACTAAATTAAATATTGGAAGACATTCATAAATTCTACCTAAATTTTACAGTCACATTTCCTTAGCAAAACTGAGAAACCCAAGAGCAGTCTGGAGAAAACTCAGTCATCCCTGATAGAGAGAGAAAAAAATTAAAGATTGTATATATGTGTATATATATGTATAGAAATTTCTATTTAAACAGCACTGGAGAAAATTTTGTCATTTGCATCCAAATATAATTGTGAATATTACAGATGCTAATATTTTCATCACTAAGCTGAGGGCAGACAGATTTCAGCCCCTGTCCCCCAACTAAGACCATATGCCTCCAGATATCTGTTTATTATCGAGATATCACACATGGGTTTATCACTAGCCTTTCATCTAAGAGATTTCTCACACCTTCTTAGAGGATTAGATTAGCCTGTCAGAACATATTCTTCACATAGCCTCAAGTAATCAAGTATTCTCCATGGAGACAATGACAGAATTAAGAAAATTAATATTCCTATGCTAGTATTTCGGGAAGAGGGGAAAAACAGCCACGATCACATCATAATAAGCAGCTGTCAAGTTAAAGCAACATACTTCAATATACAGTGATTTCCCCGCCCCCATCCCCTCCGTGGTGGTTCTTAGCCCTTTCAGAATATACCAGTCTCTTTTAGTCTCTTAAAAAACAATCCAGAATGAGAGCTGAATCTAGACCCATATCGCCCACAGCTGCAAGCTTGGTTGTTTGAAGTCTTCTGGGAGCTCTGCCTGGCAGTCTCTGATTGGACTTCAACAAATACAGTCATGAATTAGTCTACAAAACGTGGAGGCATATCACAGAATGAAAATCAATGGGAGGAAATATCTAATGAGGCAATTTCTTACAATTTTTAACTTAGTAACAACAAAAGAGGGGGAAATGGTAAAAATTTCAAAAATATTTCTAACAAATTTCCTGATGCAGTAATTTCAATTTCATTTCCCTTACTTATTTTGTGAGTCATAAAACAGTGATTATAGTAATAGTATCTAATATTTATCAAGTATTCGCTATGAGCCAGGCAGTCTTACAAGTAATGTTCAGATATTCATATTTAATCCTCACAAATGTACTCTGAGATAGGTACTATTACCATCCAAATTTTACAGATAAAGAGACTGAAGCACAAAGAGCTTTATTTATGCTCAAGGTCACACAACTCAGTAAGTAGTGAAGCTCAAATTCAAACCCACACAAACTGTCTCTAGGGTTTTCACTTTTAATCACTATACCCTTTTAAATTGATCGTGTTCCTACAGAAAGAAGTCAAGAATCACTCATTGACCCAATGCAGAAAATATCACTTTCATCTGTGTGCTAGAATGCTCCAGAGAAATCTAAGAACACACTGAAATATTTCTATATCATGTATAACACTCCTTCTTGAAGGACAGAAAGCAGCAATTATACATACAAATATTTTCTAAGATAGAAAGTTACTACAGATTCAGGCATGATCTTTCGATCAAGTATTTTAAAAGATCAAATACCAGAAGACATACAAAAGAGGCAAACTAGAGTGGACATGCCAGCCTTTACAGCCTGGGTAGCAATTTAAAAAATAATAATAGCAAATAATTACTAAACTCTTAAAAGTGCCAGGCCCCGTTCTAAGTACCTTACCTGTATCACCACGTTTTATCCTCATAGCAGCCCAGGGAAGGAAGGATGAGGCAACTACAGAGATGACTGCACAGATAGTTAGTGGCAGTACCAGACATCTGGTCCCACAGCCCATACACTGTAAATCAGGAGAAAACTGCCTCTCAGGCCTTCAGTAGTCCAGCCTGACTTTGACTTCACCTCCTACTCCTCTCCCCTTTGCTCACTCTATTCCAGCTCCCTAGTTGTTCCTTACATGCCCCTTTTTCAAGAAGTTTGAACTTGATATTTCCTCTCTTATCAGAGAGGCCTACCCTGACCTCCTAAAATAACAATCCGTGCCCCCAATCCCAGTCCTAACCATTTATTGAATGAATTAATGACAGACCTGCAGTCAACTGCACTTCCTCAGTTAGATGAAGTGATGATACCAAGAACACACTTCTACAGAGATGTTCTGTATTTGTTTTCCTTTCCTCCCTAGTCTTTGCTTGGCACAGTTTTTGAAGAGTGGGAGCTAAGGGTTCCAAGATAACTGACTCACTTTAGAAAACAAAACATAGTTCAGAGAGAGAAACTGGTTCATATAACCATGTTACTGCGCATGGTTTTGTCCTCCTTACTATCCTAGAACTTGAAAGAAACAAGACCAATAATGATGGGGACTTACTGATCCCTTTAGTTCTTTTTATTTGCTAATTATTTTTTATTATTCTCAGCGGTATATCTTATGCTTGCACAAAATACATTCTGAGAAAGGAGCAATAATATTCTCTGTAAGACTGTTTCAAAGTAAGAAGTAATACTAAAAACAAAATCATCCAAAGTTAAAAATATGCTAAATACCTACATATCTGAATAAATTGCAGTACTCAGTTTTCATGGGCTAATCCCAAATTAGTCTCCAAATTATTTTTTTTTGATCAGTGATAAAGGAAATAATTCAAAATCAGCTAAACAAATAACTCAATCTTGAGGATAGTTTAAAGAAATATCTGTCAATTTAAAAAGAAGAAATTTTGTGAATACTAAAATGCATAAGGAAAACATTCATCCTCACTAGTAAAAAAAGAAATAGCAATAAAAATAATGTGTCATTTTCTGAGTTTCTCAAATTGAAAAAAAATTAAATTATAGTCATCAATGATAGAGAGAGTCCAAGGAAATTAGAATCTCATAAAATTACTAGTGGAAATAAGAACTTGCAAGAGGACAAACTGACAAAATTCTCCAGAGATTTCTCATTTTATATACTCCTTGGCCCATCATTTATACTCTTGTTAATTTACACTGAGCAAATAGTTTTGGATATTGGAAGATTTTGTTGGATGGTCATTGCAGTGTCTCCTAATGGTGAAACATTAGAAACAATCTAAGTGTGATAAAGACAACCAGTTAATCTCATAATGGAATATATAATGGAATGTTTACCCCATTTACTATGTAGCTATTAAAAATAAAATTATTAAAGAATATTTAATGACATGGGAAAAACTCATGATACATATTTTAGTAGGAAAAAGCAGATGACAAATTATGACAATATGAACTCATTTAAATATACAGAAAAATCCTGAGAAAGTAGACACAAAAAGTTAAAGGTTTATTTGGATTATTGAATTACAGATAATTCGGCTATTTTTCCTTTTATTTGTATGTATTTTCTAAGTTTTTCTACAAAGAACCAAGACTAGATTTTTACTAAGAAAGAAATGATTATTTTATATAAGAGTGCTTGAAAGAAAGTTAAGGGATTTCACATTTTTCATATATTTTATCTACGTGATATGATGGAATTATCTTTCTCTGAATAGAGGCTCCTGAGAGTAGAGAGGATAGGATTCATTACTCAGAAAAAGGAAAGCGAACTCTTAGGAGATGCATGGTTTTTCATTTCGTTTTCATCTTCTGTGGCTGAAAATGCTGCCCACATGCACAAATCAACACTTAGCCAACTTTTCCTCTACTTTTAGAATCCAGTTTTGCCTTATCAAAAGTTTAAATAATGGTGGAAAGCCACTGAATAAACAACTTTTCTGGCACTCTAAATTAGCAAAGCAGAGGCTTAAATAAGTAAATTCAATTTAGAAGCATCTTTGGATTAGCTAATTTACTTGCCAATAGTTAGCCAATTATTTTTTCAAATTGCTTCTAGAGTACATCCTAACTATAATTCCAGATATACAAAAAAAGCTTCTTAAATAAAGCTCAGTCATTTAATCTGAATAACAGTTCCAAGACTGAACACCTGAGACTGCTGTACTGATAAAATAGGGTGGTCAAAAGGATAGTTGATGACTGCATTTTAGAATGGATTTTAAATCCGAGGGTATTCATCACTTCCCCTTTGGGGGTGACATACAGTTTTGAAAGTCTGAGTTTACTGTGGTAAGAGCCGTGGTCCCTCCTGGAATGTTCTTCTTTGTTTACTTTTATTTAACCAGATGGTACTCTAATCAATTATAAGTATAAATAAAACTCCAAGGGGATAGACTACTTTTTTTCATTATGAGAAAAAGTAACAATGAGAAGGCGGCTCAGTGAAAACACAGTAGAGCCACCGCTGTGGTCCAGTGGGCTGGGTCAACACTAAGACTACTATTGGGCTCTGAAAGTCTGAGGCATCTAGACACTTGGGAAATGCTGGATATTTATGCTGGCCAGGCAGGCTACCATCTCTTCTGTCCAGTACCAAAGATCATTTTGGCCTTCTCCTTTATAGGCACTATTCATATCCATTCACTTCTTAAAAGATCTCTATAAAGTTAAATATCCATGTAATTAATATTAAGTGCAGTGCAGTGTAATGGTTAGGAGCATAGGCTTTGGTGTCAGGGAGAAAAGGATTCAAGTTCTGAGTCCACAACTGACTGTGACCTTAGGCAAGTTATCTTTTAAGCCTCCCTTTTTTTGAATCTCCAGATCTGGGGTAATAAAGACAGCTATCTCATAGAGTTGTGAGCACTAAATGAATCCTGTAAAATGGTACAAAATGAGTGTGCTAAAAATGGTTGTTATTGCTATAAGGGTTAATATGCACTCTGAGAGGTCATTAGTCTCTTTATTTGAAATAATACATGTAAAAACATGGAAATTATAAAATGTGATTTAAAATGAAGATATTACTGTTACCCTTTTTACTATTTTATAGTACTTGAACAAATATTTACATGATAAATAATAAGCAGTATTTATTATCTTTTCTAAGACTGTAACACAGAATCTGGGACGTTTATAAGTTACCTCAAAAGTAGATACAATTTATCATTCAGAATTAACTTTATTTTTTCATCTTTGAGAAAAGGTACTCTTATTTTTGCACTTTGGATTACATGTGATTTAAATAATATATGTATGTGACATATACTCCAGGACAGACTATATCTTCCTAGAGGAACTTATCAATTTCTTAACTACATTATAGAATTTTATCACATTCCCTCTTTAATTTTCAGCCAGTGTTCCATGAAAGTAGGCTTCTTTTCTTGACTCTGGTGTTATGTAAAATTAGGAAGAAATATCCACGTGTGGAACACATAATTATGAACGACAGTCACAATTCCTCCCTTCTTGCTTCCTTAGCGCACAGACTACCCAAGCCAGTGATGATGAACCCCTTTGGAAATACAATTTTAAATTTTAACTTATACTTCTAATGAGCTGAATAACAACGATGCAAGCTCTATAGTCTAGATGGCCAGAGAATCACCCTAAATACTCCAATAATCAGAACGTCAGGCTATAATTGACCACTTTTACAGCTATGTAAGCTATATAGAAATTATCTGCATGTAGTTAATGGAAAAGAGACTTTCTTGTTGCTGAGGGTGATTGCATTAATGGCCTTGATTAATGGCCTCTCATACCCATGCCTTTTGCCCTATAATTTTATGTTCCCCTCTCAATCTGATGCTGAACTCCATCACATGACTTGCTTTGTCCAGTGGGATAAAAGTAAAATCAATACAGAGGCTTGAAAAAACATTTGTTGATTTATGTTTCCAATCTTGCTTCTCAGAGATCATCATGAGAACATACCCAGCCAAACCTTCTGTAGGAATATAATGGACAAGTATATGAGAAGCACATGTGGAAGGGAGTCCATTTGTGCCAGTTGAAGCAATCCTAGACCAGTTCATGTGGTCTAGCCAAGATCAGCCAAGATCATGCCTTTCCATCCTGCATCTAACCACAGGCATAGACAGAGCCTAAAAAATCACCAGCTAAATTACAAACACATGAATAATAATAAATGCTTATTGTTTTTGAACTATTAAGTTCTGGGGCAGTTTGTTGCATGGTACTATTTTGGCAATAGATAACAGATCTACTTATAAATTATCAAAGAAATTTGAGTCTTCCAATTTTAACTTCTAATTATACAACTCAGTATTATGTCAAGAGGTCTAGAGAAGAGTAGAATTCTATATTAGTGTTCCCCAAAGTGTGTGTGGTTGGTGTGTGTGTGTGTGTGTGTGTGTGTGTGTGTGTGTGTGTGTTGGGGTGGCACATACCAAGTGTTCTAAGAAATCATCTACTTGGCACTAGTATGAAAGATGTTAAAATTCCTACTTATGGGCCAGGTGCAGTGGCTTGTGCCTATAATCTCAACTACTTGGGATGCTGAGGTGGGAGGATCCTTTGAGCCCAGGAGTTGGAGGCTGCAGCGAGCTTGCCACTGTACTATAGCTTGGGAGACAGAGCAAGACCCCATTTCCAAAAAAAGTTCTATTATGTTAATAATTCCATTTGGGAAATATGTTTTATTATGTACATAGTATATCATTACTGTAGCTCATATATCATTTATTAGTACATACATGAATATGTATTTGAGGTACATGTTTTATTGATAGAGGTACAACCTCAAAAATGTTCAGAGACCACTGACCTTGACTCTGCTTACATTTAGTAATTTTCTTTTCTAGTATTAATAATAGTTCCCCTCATGGGTATTCATGGTGGGTCAGCTTTTCAGAAATTAAACGAAGACCAGTTAGATGTCACTCTTCTCTTCCAAATCTTTTGATTTAAAATATTCTTAAAAATTATTAGTATTAAATTAAGGTAAACTGAAAAATAAAGGTGACAATGTAATGGGTTTTTTCAATGCATTTTGTCAGTGTAGAGAACAGTTGCATAGGAAAATAAAGCACAGTATCTTTGATACTAAAATATTCCTAAAATATTAATACCTTAACTGGCCATACTCATTATGATGTGATATATTATTGATACTTTAAGCTATTTTATATATAAAATATTTTAATACCAAATATTTAATCATTAAATGCCAGTAGACACAATTACCTTAATGAGTATAAAGATTTAGGAGTTTGTGATTTTATAAAAGATTACATATATCAATGGTTTAGAGTGATTTCAAGACAGCTTATTAACTTGATCACATAAACCCTAAAATAACCTAAAATTGGAACTAAAATCACAAACAAATCTATTAGTTGAGTAAATGTATTAGTAAAAAATGATATATTTATTTCTCTGATATAAGGAATTTCTAAGAAAGAAATTTATTAGAAAGATATATTCTTTATGACTTCAAAGAATAAAAATAAATGTTAGAACATAAATTCTACAAATTAAGAAATAACGATGTATGGCCTCCAATTGATAACCAATTTTACAATGTACTATAGCTTTAAAAGGAAAGTAATTTAAAACTGTCAACTTTGCTTCAGTATAGCTTTCTCATATATGAAATTCCTCTCAAAATTTTATAATATATATTTTTCTTTTCCCTTTAGATCATTCTGCAAAATTCATACATGTTTATCTTTAAAGGTATTTTTAAAACACAAGTTATTTTCCTCCCCTTCACATAAAAATACTTTCCTTCTTTTCTGCTGTAGAAAGTTAAATATTTTGAGCTACTGATTTTCTAAAAGCTCAGTTTCAACCCTTTAAAAGAGGGTTGGAATAATGTCTATGCATTTATCCATATTGAATTGTTTTCTTTTTTGAAAAATAGCTTAAGTGTAAAGTCTAATTTGCATGGTGATTTCTATAGTGTTTGGAGTTATATCTAATTCCATAAAATGAAATAAATGTTAGTTAATGCTATTGCAGTTGGACTGGCAAAGGAAAAGACCAAGTTACTAAGAATATCCATTGAATTATTGCCCAAATAAGAAACAAAGAACCAGAGGGAGACTAAGAGGCTGTTCCCAGCAATCCGGAGGGACACAGCACGAGGAATTCAGTGAGCCCCAGCCTGCCCTGTTGAGAGACCCTCTGTAGCCCCACAACAGGCATAGAACATGACGCAGGAGGACAAGTCTCCTCACAGGCTCTTTGTCATTGCAGCTCCCAGCCCTCCAGCTGTATAATGAGCTCATCTATCATCTGTTTAGCTTTTGAGCCAACAGGCTATTGACTAGATCCAGACTCCAGGGACTGGGATGTTCTTTACAGATCTGCTGACAAACTCACCATGTGACCTTGACCAAGCCAATACACCACCCAGTGCTTCAAAGTTCTCTATCTGTAAATAAAGCAAAAGAAATAGCCTGCACTGTCCCTGCCTCACCAGAGTGGTAGGAGACAGAATGAGCACATCCTTTATACTTATTATGAGTTCTGAGGAAGGAAGATGCTTGGTCAGGATAAGCTGTATTCTCTTGTCCACAGCACTCCGAGTGACTGAAATAACAGCTCACCTTCCTCACAACACCCCTATGCTTTTATTTCCCAAATGTTGCATGCAAATATGTCGTGAATAGATAGACGTGACCATTTCAATGGAATCAGTGATGCCACTGATGAAAAATGTATTAATAGGAATAGAATATTATGCTTGTTATATTTTTCTGATAATAGTGTTATTTTTTAATGGTTATGAGCTTTAGTTATGAGCGTTTTTCCAAAATCAAAAAGAATTTTTTCCCAGGACTAATATAACACATGTTCATTGTAAAAAAAATTCAAATGATACAAAAATATAAAATGACTCTGAATACTACCACCCAGAGATAACTTTTCTTCACAATACATACACACATGCATACATATATGGAGGTAGGTTCAAAGAGGCCTCTACCTATCTATTGATCTATCTAAGTATGTGCTATTTTGAAACATCCTTTTTTCCCAGTTGTTATGGATATTTGTTGAAGAGGAATCTTCAATAAATAAGTAGACTAACAGCATGCTTTTTAATGGCTACCACATTGTGTTCCATAGCAAAGATATATACTATTTTACTGAACCTCATTACTGAGATCTATTTTAAAGCATTCCAATAAAAAAAATACCACCAACAAAAACAAGAAAGAGCTTTAGCACCATTCCAAAAGATCATTTTGTTATAAACAAATGGCCAGAAAATGAAAGAAATATTATAAGATAGAGAAGGCCATGAAATATACAGAAATGTGGCAAGAGGAGACAAACATATTAGTTTATTAGTATATTTTCAAATGAACCTTTTATAGTTTACCTTTATACATGTAGGTATTGAGTAGTTCATTTATAAAATAAAATAAAAAATGAAAGATTACAAAGTCCCAAATTTGAAGACTTCATTCTTTGACAATAACACGGCTCCAAATGAACCTCTTCCCCAATGATTTAACACTTTTTAAACTTCCTTTTAATGACATTCTTTAAGTTTGTGAATAAGCTGCCACTTTTGCCAAAAGTTGACATTTAAGATGAATTCCTTTACTACAGTTGATTCTGAATGGGCTGCTTCGTCCCTCAGAGAAGGCCCCGGCTCCAGGCAGGCAGCCCTGTCCCCAGTGTCCTCCACCTCCTGGGGCCTCTGGTCACTCTGGCCTAGGAGTGGTAGAGCCCTATGCCCTGGCACCACTGCTGTCCCTAGTCACTTGAAGTCACTGTGTTTTCCTCTGTGGTCTCCTATACTCTGGTCAAACCTCTGTAAATCATCTGTTTCTGGTTATGACCCATACTTCATAGAAAGCACTGCAATAATAATAATATGGTAAAAGGTGAAACTCCTAATAGTTCCTATTTACATCACAAAATTTGGCTGATTAGGAAACTTAAGAGATTTTTCTGAAAAGTAATAGTTTTTGTAGACAGCATACATATTGTATTAGGAACAGAAATTTTGATAAATGAACTTGTTGGCCTGAAAGACACATTTTGAAATTTACTTAGACTATAATGTGTTTTCTGATCATGCTTGAAACAAATGAATTTTCTCAGGCTTACAGTCTGAAGTGACAAATAATTAGTTCCGGAAAATAAAGACTATACATAACACACTGTAATAAAACTTACCCAGAACTGAGTGGTGAATCTATAATTTTCAGAAGTGTACATTCTTTCTTATTTGTACAATTATGTCATATTTGTAAAATAATGGAGTTCCAATAGTTAACACCAATAGAAATTTTCGTATCTGCCAGCCACCATGTTAGGTAATTATATAAATTTTTGTATAATCCTCCAATGGTCTTATGACTTAGATAATATTATGGTCATTTTTCAGATGAGGTCACACAGCTGATATAAGGTAGAAATGAAACTTGACAGTTCAATACACATGTTTTAAGTGCAATACACTAAAAAAGATTCATTAAGCACACAGGAATATATTTCATGTGTAATATTCGTGTAGCACTCTTCCTTCCCTTTTATGCATCAATCCTGTTTCTTTGTGCCATTAATTAACATTCTAAGTTGAGAGAGAACTTGAGACCCTTTCCAAGTCTCACCAGCCACACAAGACTAAGTCACAAAAGATTTTATTTTGAAATAAAATCTTCAAAAGCTGCTACTTTGGGTTCAAATCTGGAGACAAGCAATGGCCAAGGAAGAAGTACTTTTGTCCATTGCCAATGTTCAAGTATTGGACATTACTTTAAAAATATTAGACCAGAAGGACTAGCTTTCAAGGGAACATTGGCCAGATTTATCCACTCTCACCAGCCCAAATATACTTCACACCTCACTGGGTCTTCCCCATGAGCATAAGAAAGAACACTCCAGAATACATACCAATAATATATCCTGAATTCTTATATTTTCCATGCACTAGGGTAATCACTTTGCATTATTTCACTGAAAATTCACAAGTTTAAAAGCAGATACTATTATTATCCTTCTTATATAAATATTCAAACTCTAATTCCATATAGATTCTAAATGTGCCTAAACATCTAAAATTGACAATACAATAGTACCATTTTAAATCAAACAACTTTTCTTCCTTCAAAGAAATATTAAATACCAATGGGTAGCCATAGTAAATGATCCCTTTATCAAGCATTTAGCATCCAATTACTTTTAAATTGTAGCTTTAAATTACAACATAGAAAGTTACACCTGTTTTTTTTGTGTGTTAACCTGCTTTATTACTCACTGCTCCTCTCCTCAGTCATACTAAATTAGCAGGGATCTGATTGGAACCTGCACTCTTACATATGACAATGTGCGTGCTGTTACAACTGTCTCTCCTGCTTTCTCATCTTCACACTTTTCCTTTTTCATTGTATTACAACTCAGATCATGGTCATCTCCTCTAATTAGCCATTGTCTAATCCAAGGTTGCCTCTACCATGCACCTACATCAAACACACTTATAGACTATATTATAATTATCTGATCCTTTGTCTATAAGCTTTCTAAGAGAAGGATCTCTGTTCTGTTTACCTGGCAAAATATTTAGGACAGTCTCAAACCTGTTGAATGAATGAAAGCTCAAGCAAAAAAAGAAAACTTCAACTCCATGTAGTAACTGTTTGAAGATATAATATGAGCCAAGGTGCCACGCTATGCATTCAACATATGACCATGTCTTTCAGAGACACATAGTCTAGTTGGGGGGTGGGGGGAAATGCAAAGGCCTTACCATATTATAACAAGTAAAATTACATAAGTTCAAATTAATATTGGAATTCCGACCAAGAAGCAAAAATCTCTGACTCTGAACGTGATAAGGGCAAGAAAAGAATTAATCACCATAATGTATTAAAAAGAATGTATTTTACAAGAAATTTAATTATTTAACTTTTTTGTTTGTCAGGAGCTGTTCCCCAGAAAGAAGCAATAGAAAAAACATCTAGCCCTTTTTCTACTGACACATATGCATATTCTTTCTCGTTCTGTCTCTCTCTGTCTCTCTTACTCTCTTGCCCTTGCATGCATGTATTGGGTCCACACGCTCACACACACACTCTCTCTCTCTCACATGAAAAATATCTTAAAATTATCAAAGGATAAAGGAACCTAATAGATTCTTATGTAGTCTATTCTCTAAATTAAAAAAAAAAAATTCCTGGTTGGTAGAACTGAAATTTAAATGTTTCTTGTAGTCAACATCAGCTGTTAAATCAAACTGCAGATAACATAATGATGTCTTCCCTTTTGGCAAAGCCTATTAATACCAATGAAAGATGGCAAAGCATTATTACAAGTAATAAGACAGATGGCAATAGATTTTAGGCTTGCCTAAAAGCCTAAAAAATATACTGAATATTTACAAGGATGAGAGATTCTTAAAATGATGAAAAGTAAATTGTGGCACAGTTAAGGCATTTTAACAGTGTGCCACTGTGGAGTCAAATAAGAGAAGTCGTTTCTAAAAAGACATGTCACCTGTCACTTCAGATATTTGTTTACATTGCCAGGAGTTTCTACTCCCTTGTAAAGAATGACTCAGATTAAATTCAGGCCATCACCCCTCACAGTAATTGGTTTGCTAATTCTGCAGCACAGCTTTTGGCTTCTGCTCAGCAGTTGGCCTAAGGTTATAAACTGTACTATTTATTGAGCCTTATTAAGACTGTTGTCTGTTTTAATCATATTGCTCCTCTGCACAAAATCCTCAGTAGCTCCCTGCTGCCTTCTTAATTAAGTCCATACTCCTTATCCTGGCGTTCAAAAGTCCTTTACAATATGTTGCTAACTTTCCTTTCCAGACTGTATCTCACCACTCTTCCAAAGGTTGTTCTGGTCTGGTCAAACCACACTACTTCCTGTTTGTCAAACCCTCTCTGATCTCTATCCTTTACTCATATGGTTCTGACCAGAATGTTCTTTCTGCTTCTCATTGTTAACCTGCCATTCCTATCCATCCCTCTACATGAGCAAAGCTTATCAAGCTTTCCAGATGTATCTCAAAAATATACTATTGGCCAGGCGTGGTGGCTCACGCCTGTAATCCTAGCCCTCTGGGAGGCCGAGGCGGGTGGATCGCTCGAGGTCAGGAGTTCGAGACCAGCCTGAGCGAGACCCCATCTCTACTAAAAAAAAATAGAAAGAAATTATCTGGCCAACTAAAAATATATATAGAAAAAATTAGCCAGGCATGGTGGCGCATGCCTGTAGTCCCAGCTACTAGGGAGGCTGAGGCAGGAGGATTGCTTAAGCCCAGGAGTTTGAGGTTGCTGTGAGCTAGGCTGACACCACGGCACTCACTCTAGCCTGGGCAACAGAGCGAGACTCTGTCTCAAAAAAAAAAAAAAAATACATATATATATATATATATATATATATATACTATTAAAGAATTTAAGTAATATAGATGGGAAGGATATCAGCATTGGGCAAGAAAGATTTGATTTTGAATTTTAGCTCATTCTTCTGCTTGGTGGATGAACTTGAGCATGTTAAATGAGATCCCACATAGAATAATCATGTCATAATGTCTGGCGAGTGGCAGAAAAACAATATACACTGAATTCCTTTTCCCTGATTTCTCCAATTCAACATGGTCTCTTCCCTCTTTGAATTGCATATGACGGAAACCACTCCAGCTGTGTCACCTGAGAGCTGTTCATGGTCTCTTAGCACTGGTCACATGGGAAATATTTGCCCTTTCATCAGTGAGAAAGCACTAATGACACATTTACAAACCAAAACCAAGAAACCATTAATAGCAGAAACCAAAATCCCAAATATAAAAAATTAGTTCAAGTTCAGAAATTTAACATAGCTCCTTAGCTCCTTATTTACACTAAATAATATCATTGTTTAAGACAAAGAGCACTGTGCAGAACAACAAAATTATATGATATTAAACTAAAAGTAGACATAGCATTAGCTATATTTAACCCTATTTTATTACTTATAATATGGTAACCACTGTATGCATTGAAAACTGGGTCCACTTTGAAAATTAGAAAACATTCAATTAAGAATATTTTCTACAAAGTATGGAGCTAAAATGAAATCTAATTATTGATTCTTAACCAACCTTTTAAAAGTCTTTTCAGTGCTACTGAAAATTTGTCTTAATTAGCTCTTATTCAGTTTAACACAGTTTAACAACCACTAACTGTGTCTAGGACACCTTAAATTTTTAAAAATTTCAAATCTAAAATTTAGAGTCTTAATAAGAAGTTCAATAGGCATTGATGTTTTTCTAAAACTATGAGCACATACACTACAAAAATCAGTGAGTATTGAAGAAGAGATGGTTAATTCTGAGAGAAGTACATGGAGAGTAGAATTCCCAGGATCAGGAACCTGCATGTGCACTGAATACATGTTTTGGCCTCATATCAAATGACTATGTGTTTAAAAGCAATGTTAGCTGGGTGCAGTGGCTCATGCCTGTAATCCTAACACTTTGGGAAGCTGAGGAGGAGGATCACTTGAGGCCAGGAGTTCGAGACCAGCCTGAGCAAGAGTGAAACCCTGTCTCTACAAAAAATAGAAAAATTATCACGGTGTGGTGAGGCCCTCCTACAGTCCCAGCTACTCAGAAGGCTGAGGCAAGAGTATTGCTTGACCCCAGGAGTTTGAGGTAGCAGTGAAAGTTGAGGTAGCAGTGAACTATGATGATGTCACTGCACTCTAACCCTTGCAACAGAGCAAGACCCTGTCTCAAAAACAAACAAACAAAAAAACACATCAATAAAATTTCTAGAAAAATAAACCATATTTCAAGAAAAAATTAAATGAAAGCAAAGCTAAGCCTTGTCTAAAACAAATTTTTCTTTAGTCATTTGCCAAAAAATGTTCTAAGTCAGTAATAGACAACCAAACAAATTCATTGGCAAGCAATTAAAACTCGTATGGTAATCATCAAGAATAACTTTCAGAATAATGCAAGCTATCATGTATCACTGAATTTCTATATCATGTTGAGCATAAATATTCTCTTTATCAAACTATAAAAATAAATAGGATTATAGAAGAGATAAATATACACATCATTATCCTATAATAAAATATCTATCTTTTTAAATGGAAAATAATTTTTCCGATTACAAAAATAATACAAATTTATTATATAACCTTTGGAAAATACACAAAACTACTGAAAGAAGAGAAAAATCACCCCAAATACATGTAAGAATAAAAGTTCAGTATGCTCAATTAACCAATAAAAATGGAGGTACAGATTGCCTGACTTAATCATAAAAATAATTTTATTTCAGGGCAGAGTGTGGTGTCTAAATCCTGCTGACTTCCTCTGTACTTTACCTTGAAAAACGATAATGCTTGTTCAGGAATTTTCTGTGCCAAAATAAACTGGGTTATGACAATTGATAAGAATACTTATATAGGAATTGCTCACAGCCCAAAGGTCTATTTTGTCATAATTCTGTAAGCTGGTACACTGTTATGCACGGTGACAATTTTAAAGAGGTCTAGAAATTGTTTCCAAGGTTGGGCCTTAAATAGCTTTCATATTTACAGCTCAGTTTGAGAGATGAGTTGTAGCTCACTTGCAGTCCCAGAGATGCATTTTTCCCCATCCTAGCCTTCGGAGGGCAGGATGTCTACTGGGATTCCAGAGATTGATTTTTGTGCTACTAGATATGGCCAAGAGGTTTCCTGAGAGACTCGGAAAGGCTGGAACAACTTGATAGTCAAGAGTGAAAGTTGTCAGAAAAAAAGCATCTAGGTTTAAGTGCTAGAATTGCTAGTATCTCACAGGAATTATGATAATTACCTAACAACAACAATAATAAAAAAATAACAGGTAACATTGCTGAGTGTTTAATATTAATATGCATCAGGAGTATACTAAGAACTTTATAGGCATTTTCACATTCAATCTTCACAATAATCCTCTAAAGTAGGTTCTGCTTTTCTATCCATTTTATTGCTGAGAAGCTGAGGATAAGAAAATTAAAATATCACAGTGCTAGTGAGTAGCTGAGTCATGACTGGATGTTGAGCAATTTGACTCTGAAGTGTTCGGTTCCCACACTGCTTACAAGAAGATGCTGTGTACAAACTGCCTTGTAAATGGCCTAGCACTGACTCTGCCCAGAACATGGAGCAGGGCCGGGATGCCTATATCTAAGGGGTATAATCTAATCACAAAAGATCAAAGGCAGAAGTAGCCTGAAGCTTCAAACTCTCTAGATTCTAAAAGGTCAAAGTCCTAAGATTAAAAGAGTTAAGGAATCAGGGACCCTGGATAAGCAAAGCCTTATCATCACATTATGGATATTTTTAAAAAATCATGCAATCAACATATATTATTTACCACTGAGCACAAACTAGGTGCCATCTGTTATGTTAGGGACAAGGGATGAAAGAAGGGATGGGGACCTTCTCTTCCAGAAGCATCACAAGGGAGAAAAGGCATCATTTATATTTCTCCTTCATGATCCTGGAGGATTCTTGAATGAACCAACTATGTCTTCCTCACTTCTGTATCATCCATGATGGCAATCATATGCCTTCAATGCCCAATTATGTGCCAATTGTATACTACACAGTATATAATGGGTATCCCTTGGGTAAAAGCCAACATATTTAACTTGGCCTAAAATGTTGTGCCTGATTTGTCCTTGCTTGATGTCACACCACTCTCTTCCGTCACTCTTTACTGTTCAGCCTTCTCTCATGTCTCTTAAGTCCCTGAAAACATCAGAACTTTCCCTAACAAGGGAGCTTGCCCACATGCAGATTTCAGCTTAAGTGTCACATTCATAGAGCTAATGTCCCTCTCCTTCCTGTACACTAGGTCAAATTTCCCTGGAAATCATTTTCATCTCATATGTTTCCTTCATAACATTTATCTCAGATATAATTAAACACTTATTTATGTAATTACTTGTATTCAGGCAAAAACATTGTAGGTTTTATTTGCTGTTATAATCTCAGCTCTTAGCATAGTACCAGCTCCCTAGTAGAAACTCTATAATGATTTGTTAAATCAATAAAAAGGTGAATAACTGGATGAATAAACATTTCTGAACAAATGAATCATCTCTGGAGGATACACATAAAACCACAGATGCAGCAGAAACAGACGCATCCTCAGAAGCTTAGAGTTTAGTACAAAACAGAGTCATTAGAAATTATTGTTGTCTTCTCCAAGATATTAATTTTAAAGTTGGCTGTTATACATTCCATCACTCCTCTTTTGCCTATAACAATAAGTCATCCACATAATGATTTTCTGTCTTTTTGAGCCACATCCTGTATTAGCTTAGCCAAATCTTAGGTTTTGAAGTCAGAGACTTTTGACTATCTCTTTGTTATGTTTATAAACACTTGGATCCCCACTTGGTTCAGCATTCATTTGCAGGGATTACCTTGGAATTAATTCAATGTTCTCAGAGGCCATCCCTTCTAAAGGCTAAGGGATCCTTTTGAAAGAAGGTTCCGTGTTGATTTTGTACTAATGAATTGATTTACTGAATAAAAAAAGAATCACATATTTCTCCTACAGAAGAGTTACTAACAGCCAATATCTAACACTGCTGTACATACAAAAGTTACTTAATAATAATTCGATTTGATTAGAAAAGCAAGTAAGTAACAGAATCTTTACCTTCCAAAATGAATCAGTCTCATTTTATTCTCTGACAAATTCTTTTCATTGGCAAGTAGAATATCAAAGCTAGAAAGATGCTTACAGAGATATTAAAACTATAATTCAGTCTACAGACAAATTTGTGTACATGCATTCTTTTCCTCCTAGAAATGAACAAGGCCAAGTGCAAATGCAAACTCAAAACTTTTTCAGCTTTCTACACCTCAGATTGTTATTGAAATAATGGGAAATTATTTATCCATTTTAAGTTTGGGAATTGACATTTCATTGGTAGAGTTTTAAAAGTTCATACCTCTGTGTGTGTGTATGTGTGTGTATATTATCTCCTGTAAGCATTAAAAAAAATGAATACTAATAAATCAAAAAAGAAAGTCCTCATTTTGCTATTTAGTGACATAAGGCCTTGTTACATACTATCCAAAGTAAAACATTTGGAAGATGACTCTTTAATGAGAGAAAAAGATTAAGCATAAAAATCAAATCATTTAATTCACTAATTTCATCTTATAGATCATATGTACCTATTTTATATATTTCAGCAAAGAAAGCCAATTTAATTCTTTTCTGTCATTAAACCCAAGTATAATTAAACCTTTCATGCAGTGCAACTATATCATCCCACTAATATAAAGCTTATAAGTGAGTCACAAATATTCCTAAGCATTCTTTAGGAATTGTGAATTAATTTACACAGATTTTGTTCTTCTGAGCTTTACTTAAAGTTACTACAGGTGTTTCAAGTTTTGTGTTAATTACTTTCACAATTTCATTGGCTTTGTGTAACAAGTACATTTAAAACATCTGGTATTTATTGCATAAGATTAAACTTTATTTAACTTCTTTTGAAAGAAATAGTTTTCTCAATTTTAATTATTCCTTCCCAGGATGAGCTGTGTAATCATTTCCTGACAATTACATAGTTACAGACAAGAAAAATATCTGTACCAAAAAGTAGATTTTTGTTGTGTTATTAGTAAAACAATCTTTCTTTTCTTTTATGACTAAAGCCTAGTGATGATTCTATTTCTCTGCCTTTGCAAAATTGACTCCCAGCAATGATTTTAGAAAGCTAATAACCATGGGGGAAAGATTATGGGTGTATGATCATTTCCCTCTCTATGTGTAGTTAGAGTAAGCCCCAAACTGCAGCTCTTATTTGTACTTGGAACTGGAGAGAAAAGCTCAGGAGGTTCACATTCTAGGGGAAGAAATAAATCTGTTATACAATAAATACCATTCAGGTGATAGAAGCTTTTCCTGGGGTATCCCTTTGTTAAATCCCTCTAGATAGGCCAAGCTGCTTTCCTGTCTATTCTCCCTTCTGCCCCCACAAACACCTCACCACAGAATAAATGGTCTTTTCTTCCTTGTGAGTAGCTAATGGGATTATCCTATTGTGACTGCTGTTTTTCTCAGCTAAATCATACTAACACCTGTGTGCATCTTGCCAGAGAGCAGCAAAAATTGAAAGAATACATAAATTAGTAAACTTGCTGCAATGTATAAAGTTGCCATTAGAGGACAGAGGGACCTTGCCTCCAGTGAGAAACTAATTTGCTCTAACTAGAGCCCGCCCAATAATTCTATTTTAGAAAAGGGATGATAACAGAATGAAAGCATCACCTACTCCCTTGGAACAGTGAGTAAAATCCTGCGTGTCCAAAATCTTACAACGTAAGAGGTCTGGAACAGGAAGAGGAGGAAGGAGGAAGGGAAAAAGAAGAAGTCTCACCAACAAAGAGTTGATGCCAATGTATGTCATATCTGAATAGTGCTGAATATAGTTTTATATCTTAAAAATTGAAAGAGCAGTGGGAAAAAAAACCCACCTTCGAATTAATGTATATCTCCTGATGTCCTAAAATGCCCATCCCATTGCTTAGTTTAAAAGAACTAAAAGTAATTCTAGCCCAGAGAGAAGAACCACCCTTGGTTTTGGCAAGCATCTAAAACAATGCTGCAATCAAGGTTTCTCAAGAGCAGCACTATTGATATTTGGGGATGGATAATTGGTAATTCTTTGTTGGAAAGGGGCTTGTCTTGTGCATTGGAGGATTTTCAGCAGCATCACTGGCCTCTACCCACTAGATACTGGTATCAACCTCAAGTCATGACAATAAGAAATGTTTCCAGACATTGTTGTATGTTCCCTGGGGAGGAAAACCACCCCTTGGTTGAGAACTGGGGCTGTAACTGATAGGCAGTACAAAGCATGGTGGTGATGTGGTCAACAGGACCTGAGGACAGTAGTGAAGGCTCCCAAACAATGCAATCCTTAAGCTGAGTTTTCAAGGATGAGCAAGAATTGCACAGTAAGCCAAAATAAACCCTTTCCCTATGAGTAAATTTAATTAGCTCAAAATTGAGCACATTCAGGGTCAATACTGGCAATTCCTGGGTCAATTAATTTGCCAAATTGTACAGGTACAGTTGCTCAGCCCTGCTCTTCTTCTACCATAATATGTCTTGGACAATTTGCACTGTTGAAAG
Organism: Lemur catta; assembly: GCF_020740605.2. Lineage (NCBI taxonomy): Eukaryota > Metazoa > Chordata > Mammalia > Primates > Lemuridae > Lemur > Lemur catta. The sequence goes on from NC_059136.1 coordinate 52,952,699, forward strand.
ATGGCAAAATGTAATAAATAACAGCACTGGCTCAATCACTACCTACTATGTGATCTTGGGGAAGTCATCTAACTTTTAGGAGTTTCAGTGCCTGTGTCTATAAAAGAAGGTGTTCAATTAGTAGATGACCTCAACTGCCCCTTCAGATTAAGAAATTCTTTAGTAAATCTTTCTTGTTTCTTAGAGTAGTCTCTCTGCTCATTAAAATGGATACCCTTCATGTTATATTGATTTGCAGCGGGCACTAATCAAACAGCAATTCTAATAAGTTGGGTACTGCAAACTGATTAGAAATGCATCCTCAATTTTCATGCCCTCTGGGGAAAATTAATCAGATTCAAGGGAGAAATCGCTCACTCTTTAGACAAATCCCAGCATTATTGCATTGACAGTGAATTAAATTGCTCAGGATTGCATCAGTTTCAGAGTTACAACCTTGTTATACACTAGCCTGTCACAGAGGTACATGTATGACATATTAATATACTTCAAAATTCCTAAAATGTTTCCACAAAGAGACGGAACAATTTAGTTCAACACATAAAACATAGTCTTTAGATACTTTTAAAAAATAGTCTTTTTTTTTTTTTTTTTTAGAGAATTTTCAGGTTAACAGCAAAACTGAGCAGAAACTAACATTTTTATTTACCCCTGCTCTCATTCACCCACAACCTCCTCCATTACCAGAGTGGCACATATGTTACCATTGATAAACTTACATTCACTTGTCATTATCACCCAAAGCCCATAGTTTACATCAGGATTTACTCTTGATGTACATTTTATGGTTCTGATGAATGTAAAATGACATGTGTCCACCATTATAGTATCCTACAGAGTAGTTTAACTGCCCTAAAAATCTTCTGTGCTCCACCTATTCATCCTTCCCTCCCCCATAAGCTCTGGCAACTGCTGGTCTTTTTACTGTATCCATAGTGTTGCCTTCTCCAGAATGGCATACACTTGATATCACACAGTATATAGCCTTTTCAGCTTGGCTTCTTTCATTTGGTAATACATATTTAAGGTTCCTCAATGACTTTTCATGGCTTGATAGCTCATTTCTTTTTAGCACCGAATATAAGCAGAAAAGTCTTGGTCAAGGGAACAAAAGTTTAACCTGAATCATGAAAACAGAGAGTTGCATTCCCTCAGTTCCCAGGCTTCAGCCAGTTTGCAGACCCAGAAACCCTCCAGAAGGCGAAGTTGGGCCCTTTGAGGAAGGAACCCATTACACTATGAAAATGTATGCTGTTAATCTTTCTTCCAGCCTTCTCCAAAGGGATCTATGGCCTTTTACCAAGGTAACCATGCATTGGGGAAAAGGAAATAATCAGAACTTTTGGGGACTCCTGGAAATTGGCTCCAAACTGACACTAATTCCAGGAGACCCAAAGATGACTGTGATTCACTAGTCAGAGTGGGCACTTATGGATATCAGGTAATTAATGAAGTTTTAGCTCAGGTTCATCTCACAGTGGATCCAGTTGGTCCCTGAACCCATACTGTGGTTATTTTCCTAGTTCAAGAATGCATAGTGGGAATAGATAATCTCAGCAGCTGGCAGAATCCCCACATTGGTTCCCTGACCTGGGAAATGAGGGATATCATGGTAAAAAGGCCAAGTGGAGCCACTAGAATGGCCTCTATCTAGGAAAATAGTAAGCCAATAACAATCCTTCAATCCTAGAAGGATTGGTGAGATTAGTGCCACCATCAAGGACTTTGGAGGCATCCCCACTCAACTCACCTATCTGGTCTGTGCAGAAGACAGACTTGGAGAATGATAGTGGATTATTGTAAGCTAAACCAGGTGGTGAATCCAGTTGCATCTGTTGTGCCAGATGTGGTTTCATTGCTTGAGGAAATTAACACATCACCTAGTAACTGGTATGCAGCTATTGATCTGGCATATGCCTTTTTCTCCATCCCTGTTAATAAGGCCCACCAGAAGCAGTTTGCTATTAGCTGGAAAGGCCAGCAATCTACTTTCACTATCCTACCTCAGGGGTATACCAACTCTCTAATCCTCTGGCTATAAAATCATAGTCTACAGGAATCTTGATCACTTTTCCCTTTCACAAGCTATTGTACTGGTCCATTACATTGATGGTGTTATGCTGATTGTACCTAGTGAGCAAGAAGTAGCAACTACTCTAGACTTACTGCATGCCAGAAGGTGGGAAATAAAACCAACAAAAATTCAGGGGTCTTCTACTTCAGCAATATGTCTAGTAGTCCAGTGGTGTGAGACCATGATGTGGTATCTCTTCTGAGGTGAAGGATGAGTTGTTGCATCTGGCCCCTCCTACAACTAAGAAAAAGGCATAATGCCTAGTAGGCTGCTTTGGATTTTCAAGGCAACATATTCTTCATTTGTGTGTGTTACTCTAACCAATTTACTGAGTGACCCAAAAAGTGACCAGGCTTTTGTCAGAATCTTGTAAGTGAATCCCAGGGCAGGCTCTGAGGATTTTGGAGCAAGGTACTGCCATCATCCAGAGACAACTGCTCTCCTTTGAGAAATAGGTACTGGGCCTTAGTGGATACTGAACGCTTAACCAGAGGTAGAGAAAACATAGGCATGTTCACAGATGGTTCTGCAGATATGCTGGCACCACTCGAAAGAGGACAGCTGCAGCACTGTAGCTCCTTTCTGGGACATCCCTGAAGTACACTGGTAAGGGAAATCCTCCTCTGAGCAGGGAACCTGGTTGTTCATTTTGCTTGGAAGGAGAAATGTCCAGATAAATGTGTGTCAAGGCCCGTGGCCAATGGTTTGGCTGGATGGTCAGGAACTTGGAAGGAACATGATTAGTAAATTGGTGACAAGAAGAATTGGGGATATTTGCCAAATAGTTTCAAGTAAAATTCTTTTTTTAAAAAAATGTTTCAATTTCCATATGTCTTTAATTCTCCATTTTCTTTAATTTACTATTCACCATAATACATGCTAACATATGAAAATTTTCGAGTAGCAACTACTAAATCACGTAAATTAAATGAAGAAGTAAAAAGAATCAATTAATCCCCCAAAACACATACTGACTTATATATCTGTATAATCCATTCAACAGAATTGCGATCTTTTTGAGCATGCATTATTTACATAACACAATTAGATATTCTGTCTCTAAGTGTGACTCAGAATGGATCTTGTTATGGAGATATTTTATTACAAATGTTTTATTTTAGAATACAACAAATTTAAGTCATATTTATTTTTTCCAATCTAAATTGGACATTATAACTCAGTATTTCAGTCACTAATCTGCCAACTCTAGCTGTAAAACCATAATACAAGACCAATTTATGTTAATTAAAAAATAAATGTTTAAAAATATTATTATTAACATTTTAATACTCTTGGAAAAAGAGGAAACTGATTGAAACAAATAATTTTGTTAGTGTTGGAGAAATATTGGGAGTCTTCCAGTCCAAAAATATTCATTGTATTTCCTTCTCTTTTGAGGGTATTTTTAGGAGGATAGACATTAAACCAGAATAATAAAACCCAGTGGAGTTGAAACTGATAGCTTTGCCATACATATGTAGAAAATAGTTATAATGAATACAAACATGATTTCCAGTATTTCAAATGTGTTTACCACAGGAATATTGGTCATTTAATAAAATGTACTTTTGAGCATCTACTATACACACTTTGGTGGTGATATAAAGAAAAAGTAAGTAATATTCCTTACTTATGGATGTTACAGTGTGCTTGGGAATATAGAGCATGTATCCCTTAATGATGTAAAAATATATACAAAGAACATAAACTTGAATGATTATTATAGTAATGCAACATATATAACTGTTAAGAGACACAGAGCAAAAAAAGCAATCAAAATAGTTGGAAGGCTGATAATCAAGAATTGATTCAGAAAAAAATGAGTTTTGAAAGGGCAAAACAGATCATTTGTGAGAAAAACTAAAATAAGTTAGAGGTGTGGATAAAAATAGAACAGAACGAACATGAAACATACCATTGCTCCATGTAACTCTCTGGTGATGAATTTTTGTTGATTAACCGGAAACAAGGATCTTTGAAACAAGGAAAATGCATTGAAATTTTCTATAGAACCCTATTTGATCATGAAGACAGCAAAGAACAGGGGTTGAGAGTTTGCAATCTGGAATCAGACTGCCTGAATTCAAAACTGACTTTGCCATTAATTAACTGTGTGACCTCAAGTAACATACTTGACTTCTTTGTGCCCCAGTTCCTCATCTGTAAAACAGAGAGAACAATAGCACCTGCCTGTGTTAGATTGTGCTGCATATACTTACGTTAGGTGGGAATTACATTCCCCAGAATTCCTGTGCCTGTGTGGGTCTGGGTTGTTCTGGTCAAAAGAGGGCTTCTAATCACAGTCTAAGTGTCTTCTACTTCAGAAAGGCTTCTTTTGAGATAAGGAAATTCTATTTCGAATAATGTTTGTTAACTATTCACATCTGTCACTTTAACACTCTTTTTTGTAATGAGCTTTAAAAAATGATACATTGGATGAGGTAGATAGCATCAGATTATAAAGCCCAAGATGAGCTATAACAACTCATTTTATTTCAATTGCTCCCAGCCAGGTAAACAGCTGGGAGCTAGGTAAAATAATGATGATGAAATGCTAGGATGCTGTTGTCACAACTTTATCACTGACTATGATAAAATTATATAGATTGAGTATTTTATATTTTCCCAGTCCTTTTCACTGTCTTTATTCATCTAATCTTGACAAGAACACAATGAAGTGCATTGGAATTACTATGTCCATGTCAGAGATGAGGAAACTGACATGGATTTTTTTGTAGACTAAGTATCTAACTGGTAATTACTTTCAATTAAACTTCATGACATTTTAGTATTTTCAAGCGGCCTTTGGGGCACCAAAATCACTATGGCAGGTGCACATAAATAAAGACAATAGAGAATAAGTAAGATTTAGTATTCCAACTTGGTTGAGAATGTTTAGTGGGGTGAGGGATTAAACTGGAATTTTAGGGAAAATGAGGGGAAAAATTCCCAGAAGCATATGAGAAAGGAATATTTTTAGAGAGCAATAAGAATTAGGTGTGGCAAAGTCATAACATGTAACCAAAATGTTTGTACCTCCATAATATCCTGAAATAAAAAAGAAAGAAATAAAAGAAAAAGAATCAGTGAAGCAGTGATTTATCAGCCGGGAGAAGAATAGCAAATAGCTGCATTTATACTCTCAGATGTCTGTATTACTTCAAGGGTAGGTCCAACAAATCTAGCTATAAAACCATAATACAAGACCAATTTATGTTAATTAAAAAATGTTTAAAAATATTATTATGAACATTTTAATACTCTTGGAAAAAGAGGAAACTGATTGAAAGGAATAATTTTGTTAGCATTGGAGAAATATTGGGAGTCTTCCAGTCCATGTGGCCTGATGAACAAATACTGTGTGACTCACGGGAGGTGGGGTAGATGGCACCTAAGCGGATGCTGCTACTCAAACCCCACTGAACACATTCCCATGTAAGAAAGAGAAAAACTCAAAGATAGTAGAGTTAAAGAGGGCATCTGGAACAACTAAATTTGCAGATAGTCATTTAATTTACCTTAGTCTTCCTGCATGTTCAAACCCAACACATACCAGAGAGAGCTAATTATCTGTGCACCTACTAAGTCATTGAAAATAGAAAGGGTTATTATCACTGACCCTCTCATTTCCCACTCCTTGCCCGCAGCAAAACATGCTCATCTGGCCACTAGGTCTGTCTCCTTAGGGTGAAGGTCTCTTGCAGCAGAATCTCTCAATCTTGCTACAAGTGAGAATCATCTAGAAAAACACTTAAAAACTTGATGCCCAGGCTGCACTCTGTACCAACTAAATCCAGATCTCTGGGGAACGGGATGGTGCATCAGGATTTTTTAAAGTTCCCCAGGCAACTCTACTGTGCAGTCAGGTTTAAGAAAAAGCAATGCCACAGAAATGCAGTTACTGACAGTCTAGACCACAGCTCAGCCAGAATGCTCTGTATTTCCCTCAGTGAAGAGAATTGGTGAAACAGACTTTATTTGCAAACAGGATCTTTACAGAGGTAACTGAGTTAAAATGAGATCATTAGGGTAGGCTCTAATCCAATATGACTGGCATCCTTATAAGAGGGGAGTTTGGACACAGATATGCACACAAGGAGAAGGCCATGTGAAGTCAAAGGCAGAGATTAAGGTGATTAATCTACAAGCCACCAAATGCCAGAGGTTGCCAACAGACCACTAGAATCTAGGAATAGATCAGAATAGATTCTCCCTCAGAAGAATTGTCCCTATTGACATTTTGATTTTGGACTTTTAGTCTCCAGAACTATGAGACAATACATTTCTGTTGTTTAAGCCACCCAGTTTGTGGCACTTTGTGAGGACAGATCTAAGAAACTAATACAAGGCTCAACTAGATATATAACTTATAAAGGTAAGCTGACTATATTGAAACATTTTCCTAGCGGGGTCATGTTGACTATTAAAAAGTAACTGTGGATTTAGGGGAAAACATTTGGGCCAAACCTACTTATTAACTAAACTTTTTTTTTCAAGGACAAAAAACAAAATCTGTAGATCTAAATTCCCACACAGAGACTAACAAAAAATTTTTTACCTGTTTCATACAGATTCCCAAGAGTAATGGTCCTAATACAAAACTCTTAAAAAATCCCATGCAGACTGTAAGTAGTAAAGATTTATAAAAAAAATACTTCAGAGAAGTATGACTAGAAAGCCACACACTGAGCTTTAAAAAAAAGTTAATTACATTTTTTAAATCAGAAGATTCAAAAGTATATTCAGTAAAAAGTAAGCCTTCCTCCCGTGTATGTACTGCCCAGTTCCCCTTCAAGATTCAAAGGTGTGATCTTCCTCTCCCCATCTTTACCCCACCTACCTAGGAGTTAAATACTACCCTTATTCACTAAGAGATTAGTTAGGTGTTTAAATTTTCATGCACATCGTTTATTTTTAAAATACAAAATGCATGCACAAGTACAGATATTTAAAGGGTACAAGAAAGTGAAAGATGTCCAAGCAAATCTCCCCGCCACTCTTCTTCCCAGACCACATTGAAGCAATCAGCATCACCAAGTTTTGGGCAAACTTTCCAAGACACACAATACAATATGAACAATTTATGCATATTATTTTAAAGTAAATGGTAGCATATTATACAGATTGGTCTGCTAATTGCTGGGTTTTTTTTTTTTTTGTCTTACATTTAATAATATATCTTGGAATCACTCCAAATCAGTATACATACAGATCATTCATTCACTTTAAAATAAAATTTTATTTGAAATAATTTTAGATTTAAAGAACAGTTGCAAAGACAGTGTAGAGAGATCATACATACCCTTCATCTAGTTTCCCCTAATGTTAACATCTTACAAAATCATGGTATCTTTTCCAAAAATAAGAAATTGACCTTGTTGTATTAGTACTGATGAAAAACTCCAGACTTTATTCACCAGATTTTCTGCTGTCCCTTTACTGCTTGGGGGTCCAATCCGGGGCATCACACTGCATTTTGTTGTCATGTCCCCTTCGTTTCCACTGATCTGTGACAGTTCCTCAGTCTTTTCTTACTTTTCATGAGTTAGACAGTTTTAAGAGTACTTGTCAGGTATTTTGTAGAATGTCCCTCAGTCTTTGTTTTACAATGTTTTCCTTATAAATAGACTAGGGTTATGGGTTTGAGGAAGAATATCACAGAGATAAAGTGCCCTTCTCCCCACATCATATCAAGGGGTGCATGTGATGAATGTAACATCACCAGTGATGTTAACCTGGATCACTTGGTGAAGGTGCTATCTGCCAGGTTTCTCCACTATAAATTACTCTTTTTCCCTTTCCAAATTCTATTCTTTGGAAGTGGGACACTAAATCTAACCCACTCTCAAGCAGTGTGAAATTGAGCTCCACCTCCTGGAAGAGGTTATATCTACAAATATAATTTGGAATTGTTCTGCATAGATTTATCAATTCTCCCCTATTTATTTACTTAGTCAATTATTTCTTTATGTAGGAACTTACGGATATTTATTTTATGCTTTGAGTTTTAATCCAATACTATTTTGTTTATTTTCTTGCTCAAATCATTCCAGCTTTGGCCATTGGACCCTCATTCAGGTTGGGCCCTGTACCCCCGTGACATGTCCCATTGTTTTTTTTTATCTTTTCCTTTCTTTGATTACTTCCTTATTTTTCAACACTAGAAGATGATCCAGGCTCATCTTGTATTTTCTTCTTCTATTTTTCCCACTCCAGTCCTAGTATCAGCTATTTCTCCAAAGAACCCTTTTTCCTTTTACTAAAGAGTTGTTATTTAGAAACCAAGATCTAGGCATTGGGTCTGCTGTTTACTACTAGTGTGTCACTGCTTCTAGGCCTTCTCAGTAGGCAGGACTAGGAAATACATGCATATAGTATGACCAATATGTACATACATATGTATATTTCTATATCCACATATATATATCTGTAAATATGTATTTATATATTCATATATACACATATATGAGCTCATACTGATGGCTTTGACTCTAATTCAACAACACAGGATTTATTCTAGACTGTCCTCTTTGCTCATCTATAACTTACTTATCTCATAGTAATAAATCTGGCTCCTATTATCTAAAATGTACATATGTACATATAATGTAGTATCAGAATTGCTAACGTGTATTCCTATAAGAAACAAATTTGCCAGCTACAGTATACGCTAGAATATAGTATTTGCTATACTGTAGTATATGTACAGTTCTTTTTGTTTTTTGCTTTTCACTTTTCAGTCAAAACAATGTTTTTTTTAAAGTTATTTATTTTTTCCCAGTACTTTCACTGAAGTCATGTCACACATTTGTAAAAAAAAGTTAGATTTATTTGTCAGTCTGCATCTCATCTGAGATCCCTAGACAGCCTGATTGATCTTTACAAAAATTTATTTGCATATATTAAAGTTCATGCTCATGATGTACAGTTCTGTGGAGTTTGATAAATGTATAGAGTCATATTTCTGCCACCCACATAGCATACAAAACAGTTCCATCACCCTAAGAATTCCCTACTTCAAATTCTTTTAGTCAACTACCGCCCTGTCCCCAAAACCCTGGCAACCACTGGACTACTCTCCATCTTTATACCTTTTCCAGAATGTCAAATAAATGAAATCACAATATGCAGATTCTTGTGTTTAGGTTCTTCCACTGAACACCATATATTTAAGATTCATCCATGGTGTTGCTAATATCAATAGTTTCTTCCTTTTTATTGCTGAGTAGTAAATATTCCACTGTATGGCTGTATGACATCAGCTTATACATTTACCACCTGAAGGACATTAGATTGTTTCCAGTTTATAGTGATTATTTATAGGCTACTAGCAACATCTTGCACAGGTTTTGGTGTGGATATTGGTTTTAATTTCTTTTGGGTAATTATCTAAGAGTGAGGTTGCTAGATCATATGGCAGGCATATGATTAATTTTGTGTAAGAAACTGTTTTTTTAATCATTTATTTTCTTTCCATTCTAATAGCTGTGGAGCATATCTATTAAGCATACTTTTAAATGTGTACTTTTAAAATGTCTTTAATTTTAAAGATTTTATCTTTCAAAAAGAACGACGTGCCATGATTTGTGAGTGGGCATGTGTCAATAGCTGGAAATATGCACCCTCCCCAACTCTTAGAATAAAGTATTGTGATTCAAAATGCCCTGTCATTGGTCATGTAATCATTGAAAGGATAGTAAATCTGTAGAATAATTATAGTCTGCTTTTTAAAGTAGAGATTCCATTAAAAATGACATTCTACTATTTTCCTAAAATGTAATGTTCTACTATTTTCTTAAAATGTGCTTTCAACTGAAATAGCTAAAATCATGTAAAGAATGTAAAAATATTACTTTTTCCTTGGCTAATAATTTACTGTGTTTCTGACAGTAAACAATATATAGGAATAGGAAATGCTAATGATAACTACATGTTACACAATTATATCAAGTACTTAGTATAATTCAACACTAAAAATATATTTATAAACATCATTATAGAAGTCAACTTCTATATTTCTAATCTATAAAGTACTCATGATTACAAATCTGAAATACAGCCACTTTTAATCCACCCTATATTATATATTTCATTACTCATGAAGATCTTCAAGAAGAAAAAAGAGAAAATAAAGAAGAATCCACATTATTATTTTGGTAGCATTTAAGTGTTTGGAGATTTTTAAAGATTTAAACATAATACTTTTTTTCTATCTGTTGTTTCTTACAGAAATGAACGGACTTTTACATAGACTTAAAAATATATTACATAGTGATTTCTATTTTGTATTCATACAAATGAGTACTTTGAATGAAAAATTCAAAGAATTGCTATAAATTGATGGCTAGATTATGATTCTTAACTGTGTTTTGGGATTATCTGGGCCCAGAGATGCTGTAATAAGCTAAGTAATAAAAAACTATCTCATGTAGTTTATGATATATAAAGATGATGTTATCCATTTACCATTAGAAAAGTGTGTTGAATTATTATTTCTCTAGTAGTAACTATAAACTAATTGCTGGGGTTATAGTATTCATCTATACTGTTTTTACTAGTTTCTCTTTGTCATATATTTGTGAGATTAATTAGAGTTAAGGGTACAGACTGTACCAACAAAAAGATTTCAAGTAATCAGCTTGCCATGTAAGAGGGAAGAAACAGAAACCATATGGAAACTGTGACTCAGAAAACAAAATAATCTCCAAGTTAAGTGGAGAAGTGGGAGAAGGATGGAAACAGTCACAGGTCCTCCGGATCTCCTAGGCAGGGAGCAATATGGTTCTAAAGGGCCCTAAGTAAATTGTTTTGAAGTTGTGCACAGTAAGAAAACCTAAAAAACAAAAAAGCAAGCTGTTTTTGTTTAGATTCAATGTCATCTGAGTTGGCACATCTATTAGGTATAACACCTGCCCCATGAAGAAATATCATAGCTATGTTTATTCTTCCTAGGAAATTACTCCCCCATTTGCCCCATCTTTCAAATCTTATCATCCCTCATACCCTAATACTAGGGTAAGAGCTAGATTATATGCAAATTTTAGACAATCCCATCCTGTAGCTTTTCTTGGGTAAAGAATATGAATTTCTTATTCTTCTAAAAAACATTCTTCTGAATGTTTTTGTTTCTTTTTGGCTATCAATTTTTTTAATGGTGGTAAATCAGTAACATCATCACCACATATCAAAAACTATGGGTTTTTACATATTTGGCACTATCCTGTTACTTTATTTTACTCTTCAATGTGAACTTTCAATAGATTCTTAAGCTCTAGTACCATTCTTTCATATATCTACCTCTGTGTACTTGCTTATTATGCTTAACTCACCTGGAAAAATCTCTCCTCTCTTCACCAACCCAGCTTGATTTTTATCTTTTCCAACTGCCTACTTAACATCCTTACTTAGATGTGCTAAAAGCATCTCAAATTCAACATTTCCAAAATTAGGCTCATGAATCCTTTCCCCCAATCCAATATTCTTCCATTGTCCCCCACCAGAGTGAATGGGACCATCTTCTGGTCTTTTACACAAAGCCAACACATATGTGGGGCTAGTCCTATGCCCAAGAAAGCCCTCTGTGCGATGCGGGAACCATCACTCTCAGTCATCACTGGGGCTGAGCATCCATTGATAATCCAAAAGTTCTGAGATCTCATCTGGCAACAGAGCAACCTGAGAGCCCATGGGCATTGCTGAGTGATGCACATAGGTGAGTGATCATTGCCCCGGTTCTTTTCAATGTCCTGCAACTCTGATGCTTGTATGTCATGCACAGGGCAAGGAACTATTCACTGAGGCTAGGAGGCCTTTGGGATGAAATGTAGCCATCCCAGATGATGTCTCCCTACCTCTCTTGGGTAGTGCCAAGGAATGGTGTGAAGGTGCCACTACCCTCAATGTTTTGACTGCTATTACTGGGTTATAGATTTCCAGGTGCTTTTTTTCTTCTTTAAAATTTTCTATATTTTAAATGTTTCTCTTTTGTAAATGATGTCTTCAACAATCATAACTAAGTAAATAGTGTCTGGAAAAGCACTAAAGAAAAAAAAAATAACCAGGCATCTAAAATATATATGCTAAGTTTTTTAAAAAACATTCTGAGTTTGCAGATCTCAAAAGAATATACAAATATATTTTTCCTTCATATGATATTACCGTATGGTAAAAAATAATTTGTTGTATATGAAAAACTAAAGGGACATAGACCTGAAATCTCACTTTTAATAGAGCACATGCTTTTATTTATTACATTTCAGCATTCATTACTCAAAACATATTTTAAAGAAAGAGTACATTTTTCCCTCATGACTCAAGTCAAGGAGTATATGTCTCGGTCATGGAACACTGTCATCATTTTAGTAAAAATGGTTTATTATTTTTAGATTACCATTTTCATAACCTAATATACATAAATTCTTAGCAATGCAGGCCAAAAATTTCCCATTGGATGTTAGCCCTGGCAAAATTAGATCTAGAGCAAAATGTTAAATTATTTTTTGTAACTATAATTTCTTCATCTTTTAAAAACTTTTAAATATGGAAAGTGTCAAATATATATAAGAATAGAGTAATAATATAACAAATCCTAGTTATTCAACAATTACCAACTCATTGCATATCTTCAAAAATTATCAACTCATGCCCAATCTTGTTTTATCTATACCTCCATTTCATTCCCATTCTACACCTTCAATTTTGAAACAAATCTCAGACTTCATATCACTTAAGTTTCTACATTTTTTTCAAAGGCAAGCTCTATAAAAGATTAATGACAAACACAAATGAAATTTTACCTTTAAATTAATAATACTGATTTTCCATTCTTGTATAAAAAGTAGGGTCACAGATACAGAGTTGGTAGTCTCCTACAGAAAAGTTTTTTGGAGGATTACAAAACAGATCTTTTAGTCCTACTTAGTGTCTGCTAGTGACTTAGAGGCATTTCCTAGGATTAAGTCATTCTCTCAAAATGTCCCATGATAAAATGCAAATAGGGTGCCTATTAAGGGAAGTATATGAGGCACAGCCTATTAATCTACCAATTTTTGAGCTAAACTAATAAGTATCCTCAATAGAATAGAAAAAAATGAGAAATAACCCCCATAAGACAAAAGTAAGAGGGGTATATTCTGAGGCTTCTAAGGAGGAGGGAAACAAAAGGAGGAGGGGGTACCCAGTAGGAGGGTCTGGGGCACCAAAAATCATCTTTGCTGACTTCACAATTTTGTCCATGTTCCTCTTGATCCTTGCTGGTCAGCAAGGAAGAGAACAATCATAAGGAAGATGAATGAGTCATTCTCAAGTGGAGCTCCAAAATCTGGACTTTTCAGAGACTAGTCAATGAAATTTCTAGTGAATCATTCACTTAAGGCCAAACTATATGGGAGAGTCTTTTGTATGATTCTGCTGGGCAATCAGTACATACTGATTTATAGAAGAATTTAGGTTTTTTGGAATATAAATTATCAATGATTTTATTACTATTACCATTAGCAAACTAAAAATAGGTTTTTCAAAAGGTTTAATTCAAAATTTTCTGAATTATTTATTCTTCCCATATTGTTGTGATTAAAATATTCATGCAGAACAGAAGTATAAATATACAGTCTGTGCAATGGTTATGAACACACACAACTGAAGCCAGACTGCCTGGGTTTGAAGCCTTGTCCTGACACTAGCTCGCTGTATGTCCTCGGAGAAATTGTCTAACCTCTCTGTATCTCAGTTTCCTCATGTATAAAATGGCAGGTAATAACAGTTTCTATCTCTTAGAGCTGTTGTGAAAAATTAACAGAATTAATATGTAAAAAGTTTTTAGAATAGTGCTTGCCACAGAGTAAGCACCATATAAATATAAGCTATTTTTCCACCCTTCTCCTGCTCCCCTATGCAGGATGTAAGTTCCAGAAAGGCTGGTGTTTTTTTATCCATTAAGGTGTCCCTAGTAAACATAATATTTGTTAAATAAATAAATATATAAAACTTTAATTATTGTAGAGAAAATTTTAAACATGAATGTGTATTACTTATTATGACATTAAAGAATAAATGTGCTAAACAATCCTGCTGAAGTAAAAATTGTAAATAAATAAAAATCATGAAGAAAGAAATTACAAATTCTGTGGTTGCTATTTATATTCATGGTGGATGAATTTAAAATGCAAGAACAGATGAAGCTAACCCCTATACAAAAGGCAGTGATGCCCATGCCCCAAAGATTTGTCTTTCCAGTTAATATCTGAAGGCATATATCATCGACTATGTAATACCAATTTTATTGAGGTTGAGCTTTTACTTCTTTTCCAGAGGTGAACTCAATTCCAATAAATCAGGTCTGTATTTAAAAAATAACTGGAAAATGGATATGATCAGCCTGTCACAAACTTTCCAAACATATGGATTATTCAATGAATTACTCAGCAAAGATTAAAAATGTCCATTAAAAATTCACTTAGGCCCTATAGACATAGGCATCATAGGATTGGTAAGGAGATAATGTTCATGTTTATTAATTAATGCCTTTTCTTTTTATGAGAAAACACAATCAAATACAGAGATGCTTCATTTACACAACACCAACCATATATGGGTGTTTCATAGAATTTAACCTTCCAAATAACTTAAACCTATATTTCTATATAGTGTTAAAACATTTTCATGGGCATTTTCTCAAAATATATTCAATTCCCCCTTGCCTTTTTGCACATAGCAGGCATTGCTTGATTAAATTTTATGTTGGATAATTTAACCTTTTCATAATGACTCAGGGTCATTGTTAGCAAAATTAATTATCACTCTGTGTTATAAGACAGGAATGCCCTCAAGAGTTTTTGAGGTTTGGAAATCTGTATTACTAAAGTCTCTGCACTACTATGATTCTTCATTTCTTATTAGAAGAATGAGGGTAAAGGAGGAGTCTAGACTGAACACTCACTTCAGAGCTACTGGACTCTGATTTTAGAGACCATTAAATAATCACTCCCACCCCTCAGGAGTCATATAGGGACTTTAGAAGCTAATTCTTTGACATTTGACCTTTGAGGCTATCCCAGGAAAACACTCTTCTGAAGTTGGAGAGAACAAAAGGATCTTGTTGAGCAAGTTCAGCTACTAAAGCCCAGCGGATTTTACACTGTCAGCTTTCCTGCCTAGCTCACTGGTGTAAGGCTGAGCCATCAAAGTAGAAACATATTAACTTCAAGGTGCAAGAAAATAAAATGATAGAATTTCTTAAGAAATGTGCTACTAAAGCTCAACTTAAAGAACTTAAAAGTCCCGTGAAACCTTGGGGTAATAACTGGCATAACAACGTAGTACTAGGCCAAGGGCAAGGGCTGCAGGTCTTTGAGGGATAGACCCAATTGCACCAGGCATGGGGTGGGGACATCATTGTTCCAGCACTTGCTATATCTAGGGTTAGCCAAGTTTTATTTACATCTGGGTCTTGAAATAATTTTTTTTACACTGGGAAAATAGGATTATATTTATCTTCATCTACTCTTAAAATGAAACTCTTAGGTTTTACTTTTTAATGAACTCACTGTATTTGCCACTATCACCTCTTCCTCCCCTTTTCTTTTTGTTGCTTCTAGTTTGTTATGGCCTGGAAGCCACAATCAAAGCTTTCTAATAGTGGATGTACAATAGAAGTTATATTTCCCTGGAAGATTTTCCCATGGAAAGCATATGGAATCTACACCACAGACATTGCTATATCTATTTTAGGATGTAAAAGAATTTTAAACTTGATCCCTGGTCCTTAATGTGTTCTAGGATGGCTAAGACTGCAAAATAATTACCTTGAGACAAATAAATTTTTGTGGCTTACCACTGAGCTGAGGCACACTACTGAAGTGTTGGATCATGAGGGACAGCTGAGCAGTCTCATTACTTAGAAAATTGAGTGCACTTGTATGACTGGTCTACATAGCATGTATCCTCCAATGATCTGCTTGAAATTAAGTTCTAGGAGAAATGCAACCCTAGGCTTAAAATCCTTTTTTTTAATTCATAAAATTTTCCATGTGGGAAAAAAAGTTATCTTGAGCTCTGCTTAGGACCCTTGAGGTTTTCCATTACCAGCTAAGTGTTTCATTGCCTTCGTGGCATCACTTTTACAAAGAATTGTAAGTAAAATAAAAACAGAAGTAAAACATAGATTAATAACTCAGAGAAACACCCAACAATCTCAAAAGAACGACTTCCTTTCCTAGACCCTTGAGAACAGCAGCGTGGGGCTCCTCCTCCAGCAGACTGCAAAATGTAATTATGTCTAGATGGAGAGAAAGAGTTGCTATGAAATTCTCAGCAGCTTCTGGGTATGTGGTGCTAGTTATTTCACTTGTGAACCTCCACTAAGCCAACAATTAGAAAGAAAGAGTGGTCTGTGGGCAGCTGCCTCCCTGCTATTTGCCATCTACTGCTAACAGTATGTGTGAAATTATGCTTTAAGGATAGCTAATCTTCAAATTTGATAGTTTTCCATATCTTTATTCTTATTTATATATTTGAGGCATGGCACTGATGTGCATTCCCATCTTTTTAAAACTCTTTTCCTAGCTTCCATAACAATTTCTTAATTTGGGCCAGTACCTTTTCACTAACTCCCATCCTATCCATTTCCAGTTTCATATTCGTATTTCAGGTGTTTATTCCTCAGGGCTGGGTTACTGAAGCAGCTTCATAACCATTCTTACTTCTTTCCCCCTCTCCAATCATCCAACTTACCAGTTTCATATTCATCTTCTTAAAAAAGCTTTTTATCAAGTCTGCTCAAAAACAGCCAGCCTCTCCACATGGTAGAAACCTATCTCCTTAGCTCTTCCTTAGCTCCTGTCCCCAACCTTATCTTCTCATGTTTCTCTGAGCTTCACTTCACCTCAGCTAAATTTGCAGGACTCCCTTTCTTAAAGTCATCCTGTCCTCAATTACTTTTCCCCTCCAGGGAAGCCCCTGACACCACCATATCCACCCTTCCTCCAAGGCTTAGTACAACTCCCATTTTCCCCTTGACCTGGGGTTGGAGCATGGTAGGAAATGGAAAAAAAAAAAAAAAAGACGAGAGAGATGAGAGAAATCCCCATTCCATTATTGCTTCTCCAGAATTAATTATATTAACATAGCAAACAATGCTTGTTTGGGTCCCCCTTAATTATTCAGGTTTTATTGTTGTTCAAGACAGTGCTTATTGTTTTATTGCAAGAGATCCATTTTCCTCCAGAAATGCAGTGCTTCGTGTGATATGGCTAACTCAGAGATGGAAGAGGTAACTTCTATAGAAAAATTGGCTTAAACCCCATTCTGGTCCACTATCTCAAACATCAGAGAATTATAAACTTGAAACACACTTTCTAGTCCAACTTTCCAGTACTGGTGGGACACCAAGGGTCAGACAGACCTCTGAACTAATATCCCTTTATAGGCTTGAAGCCCTTTGCATGGACCAAGGATCTTGTTTGCAGGGAATGTGATCTGGTTGGTTTAAGCAGAAAGAATTTTATTACAGGATAGTAGGCAGTTATAGAAGGTCCCAACTACACCATAAGAATGCTCTAGAGGAAATCTTGCTGCTGCCACCCCTGCTCAGCAGCTATGATGCCAAAGATCAGACCAGCAAGAACAGAAGGACCCCATGCCTGCACCTCACTTCCACACACTCCAAGTCTTAGAACGGAATCTACTTGTCAGAGCGTAGAGCACAAGTAGAAATCAGCAGTTAGGGAGTCTCAAAAGGGTGTTTTTCAAGTTTCCAGCCTCTACAGTGCAGGAAAATATTCTAGAATGGGAGTAGAGTGAGTATTGGGTGAGCCAGCGCACAGTACCTCGCCATGCACTCACGCCACAATGAATGATTTTGCTTCTGTCATGAATGACAAACCAGATAATGAGAAGCTATCTAGAGACCTGATTCTGTGTAAAGGCCCTGGAACAAGACTGCTTAGGCTCAAGCCACATCTTAGACACTCACTGCCTGTGTGACCTGGGGCAGTTACTCATTCTGTGCATTCATTTTGCTTTTAAGAGGAAATATTTGTAATTCTCAACTGCCCAGGTTGGTGTGAGGATTCAGTGCATTAAAATAAAAAGTGCTTGGAACACTTCCTGTCACATACTGAGTGCTCAACAAATGTTCGTTACAATTATATAATACAGCATTATATAATACAGTTATGTTATAGGAAGTTGTGGCTTTTTAAAAATTTTATGTAAGCTGAACTAAGATCTGTGTGCATCTTTACCAGAACAGTTTATATGAATTGCAGCAAACGGAACATATGATATTTGCAAAGTACCAATGAGAATTTTTCCTCTCTAGACTTTGTTCCAACTTGGTTTTGTAATATTGCTATTAAAGAACGGAGAGGAACTTGTCAGTAATCTGCCTCAAATTAGGTAATTGTCACAGACTGTAACTGCTGTCCCAGGGAAAGTAATGAAAGCTTTCAGACATCATTCTTCTTTGAAGGAGCTGTGCAGTCCTGCCCTAGGATGTTTATTTTGAGTTTCAAACAAAACCTTCTACTTCCATCTCCAAAAAAAAAAAATAGAGAGTAGAGACTGGAACTAGCATGGGAAATAACAAAATGCTTTTTAATATTGCTTTAAGTAAAGAATTTATAGACATTAAAACAACAAAAAAAGCTTTTAGCAACTCTCAGTATCTAGACAACTGGAAATCTCCATCTTTATAAAGAAGCAAAATTAGAAGTGGACTAAAGATAAGAGCTTTCCTTGATTTTGAAATACATCTTAAACAGCTCCCCTTGCCATTTTTCGAACAACTCTGCTTATCAGAAAATTCTCTCACATAAGATTTGGTGATTTGTCTCCCACATTTAACCCAAAGGCGAGTCCAGCATCCTTATACTCTATGAAGTCACTCTCCCACCCCACACAAAGCGTTTCAGTCCTGGGATAGCGCTGTTGAGGACTGGCAACTGTTTATATATGATGCAGCACAGCACTGTCACTGAGGACATGGCCTTGAGCTCCCCCTGACTGTGTGATCTCAAGAGATGCAGTAACCTCTCTATGTGAATTTTATTATCTGTGAAATGGGTGATAATAAGCACGCCTACTTCACTGGATTGTGAGAACATTAAATGAGATAATGTAATAAACATTAGTTATCATTAATGATATCATCATCATCATCATAGACTCTGATTGGCCTTAGAGTTAACTAACACTTTTAATTAAAACATTCTTATCAGAAGAAGTTCAATTTTTTATTTACCTTTTATGGACAGGCTTCATTTTGTCAGTCTTTTCTATAATGTGGTAGTTAGAAGTCAGCACCATACTGTAAATGTGATTAACTACTCTAGCAGACAAATTAAGTTTTCATCCTTGCCCATTTGTTCTTGCTCCACACTTCTATTAATGCCTCCTATTATATTAATAGATATGGGAGCTCATCACACTTTGGGTTTATATTGACTTTATGAAAAAGTAAAATCCCAAGGTCTTTTCCTGAGGAGCTGCTATTAGTCTAAGTCTCTCTCATTCTGTAGTTCTATGGGTGATTTTTTTTATCCTAGGTGATACATGATAAAAGAATTCTGCTTAAAGGCAGCCCTGATTTGGTTTATGATTTATGGGTTCAGACCCCTTAGGTAAATAGGATAAACTAATTGAAGGTGATTCCTATAGTGTGGTATTTAAGATCCAATTACATATCTGTCTCTCCCACCGGACTCTGAGCTATGTGAAGCCTGAGTTTCAGTCTTGATCATCTTTTTATCTTTTGGCCAAAAGTGTACATTCAGTACATGCTCATCTTCTAACCTCTATACAGTAAAGTAATGGTTTGCTCCCTTTGTTTTTATCACACATATGCAGATAGTCTTGATAGATTTGTGAGCATTGCATTAATTTCTTCATAATGCAGTATTTCAAATGATGCAATGACAAGGGCACACATCTGGCTTACAAGCAATGCTTCATTTTAATGCAGTCTTGCAGCTGCGTAGAGGATGTAATACATGTCATCAATAATACATTTCCAAACTAATACAACCTGGCCTGTTACAGGTGCTGAAAATAAATTTAGATGTACAGAAACCAATGATGTTAACTATGTAAAACTCATGGAAATTTTACATGGAGAGATATATTATAAAAACAACTTTCTTGCTATAACCTAATTAAAATACTGATCAACAGTGTTCTTGCCTCATTACACAAGCAACTCAAGGGATGACAACTGCCTTTATGACCATTTATTATTAACAATAGTAAAACATGGTTTCTATTAAAATAGACACCTTGAAATGAAATGAACACGCTCTCCAGAGTTATGTTATCAATCTTTCCCTTCTCATATTCTTCAAATCTTCCTCCTCCCTTCCCTTCCAGACACCCGGGGGTGGGGGGGAGTGCAAGGAGTATTAAAGCTCTTCCTTCCAAGTAAGCCCAGTATTCTCCCCAGAGTCACTATTCTTGCACAAAATCAGAATAGCTGAGGGACAAGACTTTGGATGGCAGCTGTCAGAAGTTCAGACCATTTCTCTCCACCTACTTGGGTAAGTTATTTCACCTGAATTAGCCTTACTTAGTTTTATTATATATAAAGTTGTAACTACCCAACTCCCAGGATAGGTATAAAAATGTATGGGGATCACATTACAGAGCACCTAGCACAGTGTCAAGCATAGATACACTCCCATGGTTCCTCCAATCTCACCCCCCAAAACAAAAATACACTGTAGTTCACAGACCTGGGAATGAGAATTTGGTGTAGAGAAGAAAACACTAGACTGCCGGGACTCTCTGGCAGAGCTGGGCTGTGGGATGGGAGTGCAGTGATCATACTCAGAGTCCACACTCAGAAGGTCTAGCAAGCACACAAATGCTGCTCAGGAGCCCTGTGACGGGGACAGCCCAGCAAGCAGCTCTGGATCAACGTTACAGTTACATACGAAGGACTCCATGGACAGGAAGGAAACGTTATCAGGACTTCTGTTTGGAGGATTTGTTAACAGTTGAAGAAATCGGCAATGAGAAAATAAGACATTATGGTACATCATATCTTTAAATCAGGATGCTGCTTCTTTTTGTTAATTTAGGGATCTGGATTAGTAAACAAAGAGAGAAAGCTCAACTCTAAACTGAGATAAAGGCTCATAAACTGTAGTAGGGACTTTACATTTCGTTATTGTGATTTCACAAGGAAGAAACAAAGTATCTAGAGAGGTTGTGACTTGATCAAGGACATGGAGCTAGTTAACTGCAGAGCCAGGACTGAAAGCTGGCTCTTCTGATTTCTGGTGAATTATAAGTCTGATTTCCATACATTTATTCTCCAGATACTAGAATCACATCAACAAGAAAGCTTCATATATAAACCATAGAACCAATGGGAAAATCGTCTGAGGGACGCTCATAATTTAGAAAGAAATGTTTAGATTGTCATTTATTAAAATTGCTTCATCTAAGGAATTAACATGGGTTACCATTTCACAAATTTATAAGCCACCAGGAGTCATGGCATGACTGGAGGCATATTTAGGCCACCGAAATACTGAATTGTGAGGCACATCAGGTGAATTTGTAAAATTGCAGAATGTCACTGTAAAAAACAAACAAAAAACAACAACAAAAAGAAACACTTCAATAATACAGAGTATTCTATAATAAGGAACATTTCTTCTTGAATGAATCAACCCTGATGATTTGACAGAAACTTTAGATATTATGAGAAGGGATTTGATGACACTTAGAGACCTCACTCAGATGGACAGGCCCATGTGAACAGTAAAGGTCTGAGCTGTTTGTTTGGATCCCTCATCTGAGAAGGCTGAGGAACCTCAAGTGGTGTTGTGACAGCCATTAGCAAACTGCTCCCCTGAATTTTCTGTTCTGTCCGTGCCTACCTCATTGAGATCCTGCCCTCCCCTTCTCTTTTATGTTCAATTGGTTGTTCCCTCTCCACACCTTTTCTTTCAACTGTCTCAAACACACTCCAATTTTTCCAATCCAAATTGACATTCTTCCTCAACACTGATTCCCTCTCGTCACCAGCCCCTTCTCTCCCACTCATCACCTTCTGGCTTAGTGGAGACAGCTCTATACTATTTCCATTTCCACCCCTCTCTCACTCACCCATGAATGTGTTGTGTTTCCCCTCCCATCAATCCAGAGACACTGTGTCATCCATAACTGGGATCAAGGTTTACACATTTAGTAACTCATATTTAGTTCTCATCCTGTATGAAAGCTTCATTATTTAGCTACCACTCTTTATGGAAACCCACTTTCCTTCAAAGCTCTGCACTGGCTTTCTCCTCAACAAATTTCAGGCAAAACCTCTTAATTTAATATCCTTAATAGATAGATTTGGTGCTGAATTATCATGCCAGTGATCATTGCTACCCTGTGTTTCATTGAAATGAAAATTAATGTTTATTTTATCTCTCATTAATCTCTCCATTCACAGGAAGCATATTTGATTCTTCAAGCCTTCATCCAAAAACCAACCGGGAAATCATGTATCTCACAAGGACCTGTATCTAGAATATATGAAGAACTTTTATAATTCAATGATGAAAAGACAAATAACCCAACTAAAATATGGGCAAAGAATCTGAATAGCATTTCTTCCAATAGATTTCCAATAAGCAGATGAAAAGAAGCTCAATCAACATCATTAATCATTTGTAAAAAGTATAATTTAAAACAACAGCAAGATACTACTCAGACCCACAAGGATGGCTATAATCAAAAGCAGATAACAAGTGCTGACAAGGATATGGAGAAATCAGAACACCCATACAATGTAGATAGGAATGAAAAACAGTACAGTCACTTTGCAAAACAGGCTGAAGTTTCTCAAAAAGTTAAACACAGAGTACCATATGACCTGGTAATTCCCGTTGTAAGTATATACTCAGGAGAAATGAAAATAACATCCATGCAAAAACTTGTACATGAATGCTCACAAAAGCATTATTCATACTAGTTAAAAATGTAAAAACAACCCAAATGTCCATCAACTGATGAATGAATAAATAAAATGTGATCTATCCATTCAGTGGAATGTTATTTGGAAATAAAAGAATGAAGTACTGATGCATGCTGCAATAAGGATAAATCTTGAAAATATTATATTAAATGAAAGAAGCCCGAAACACAAGATCACATATTGTGTGATGCCAATTATGAAATATCCAGAACAGGAAAATCCATAGTGACAGAAAGCAGATTAGCAGTTGCCTTGAACTAAGGGGCAGGGGGTGGTGGGAGGGGGGAAGTAGAATGGGATGGGAGTGGGAAATGGGGAACAATTGTTAAAGGGAATGGTATTTCTTCTTGAGGTGGTGAAAATGTTCTAAAATTGTGATAATGAATGCAAAACTATGTGAATATACTAAAAGCTATTAAATTGCATATTTTAAATGGTGAATTGCATGGTATGTGAATTCTATCTCAATAAAGCTGTTATATTCAAAAATACATGAGAACCAGAATGGGCAGGAATGGCCTCCGGCAATATACATGCCTCTTTGAGTGCTTTAAACATCCCCAAAATTGCATACCAAAAATTGGTCCAATATTTATGTCAATTAAATCCACAACTAACAGGAAAAAAAACATGATCTTACATGCTGATAATGTTCTCCTCCTGTCAAAAAACAACTTTAAGAAACATCTGAAACTGTTAGTTAATATTATCAGAAAGATCTTTTGCATATCAATTATCTAAAGTCATTATTTTTGGCAGTCACACCATAAATTCGTAAATCTAGATTCTAGAGAGAGAATTTTTTATACCATCTGCTCTTAAACTTGAGCATGCATCAGAATCACCTGGCGGACTGAACAGAACACAGATCGCTGACTCCCATCCCCAGAATTTCTGATGCAGTAGGGTTGGGTGGAGCCTTTAACAAGTTCCCGGATGATGCTGATTCTGCAAGCTCAGGGACCACACTTTAAGAACTGCTCACGGTTCTATACTAATCTATTTAGAGTTTTTGTGATCGTACTTATGGCTAATTATCTTGATTGGTTTAAATATAGTTAGACTCAAAAATCCCAACCGTTACCTGAGCCATATGGTAGATTAGAATTGCTACAGTAGGATTGTGTGAGTGAGAGAAAATCTAAAGGGCAGAATCACGGACTCACTCTTGAGCTAGAAACACACAGCAAGTCTTAGGCAGTGGTAGCAGGAGCAGAATCAGAAGGTCCCAAAGAAAGTCAGGCATCAGTGAATCAGATTAATGCCAAAGAACTAGAAAAGAAATCGGAAGTCTTGTTCCTGGGAGGGAGTGGGGGGAGCAGTGAGATGATAGTCACTAGGGCAACACTGCATCCTAATTGGCCTCCAGTTCCTGAGCCACATTCTCATTTACATGTGGTCCAAAGGTACAGCGGTCCCAGCGTTCCCCTGACTCATGGTTATGCTGCTATTTCTGCAGTGCTGTGAGCTTCACTCTGTGCCTGAGATAGTTGTCCTCTTACTTCCAGAGTTATCCCTACAATAACCTCTCCTTACTTGAGGTAGCCTTGAGTGGGTATCTTTCCTTGAAAGTCTAATTAGCAAATTTCCAAAAAGATCTTAACATGACAGGTTGATGGGCCAGCTCTAACAAGATGATGCTTGATATAGATATGTGCTTATTATGGACTTCTTGTTCAGTATTTGACAACCACATGATGTGATTGACAGAAACAAAACAGAGCACAACAAATAAAAATGAACTTCTGCTGCACTTATAGGACTATACAACCGGAAAAAGAAGATAGCAGCCCATGCCGTACTAGGTCAAACCAAACCTGGCTTTTGTGTTTCAGTTATCACCACATTTTCAGCAGAAGCAAAGACAAAACTAAGGCAGGCCCAGGATAGAGTAAAGGGGCCTGGAAATCATGTAACTGAGTAAGAGTTAAAGCAATGGACATGTTTAGTTTGGGAAACTTTAAAGAAAGGAAGAAGAGGTAAAGAAAATAGCTTTTGTCTAATGGTTTATTCCTGCCCCAAATAACACCAACTACAAAAAAAAAAAAATGATTCCAAAGTCTAAGTTTGGGAAACCAAGATTATTGTATATCCCTCCTAAATATCTCCAGTGTAGATTAGCAAATAGAACACTGCCTGCCATGTAGTAGGTGCTCAACAAATATTTTGTACGTCAATTGCCCCAATAAAGAATTTTTGAGGTAGTGAAATTAGGTAATCTATTGTTTGAGCTTTTGTTTCCCAAAATAATTGGACTATAGTTCTCGTCTCTCCTTTTTAGTATTTATCAGTATATACTATGGAATTAATGCTCTGTGGAAGACAGTTGGGAAAATGTTACATTAGACATAGCAAATATAGCTCTAGGTAAAATAAAAAAGTAGCAGTTAGAGTATTAGACTTAGATCTGATGTAGGGAGAACACTTGGATTAATTAGTGGAGCCCAAAAGCATAATGGGTAGTCCATGAGGCTAAGAACTCTCAGGAAGGGTTTTCAGGAAAGGCTGTATTACCACTTGTTTGGGTTTCTGTCTGGGTAATTAGCTGAACTAGAACAGTGGTTTCTTGACTCTTAGATTTATAAAACCATAAATCTGGAAATTTGAAGTGGAGACTCACTTCTGGGCTAACTACTTCTGCTTGTATCAATTAGAGACAAAGTGACCATTTGTTATCACCTTCATTTAATAAAACCATTTTATAACAAAAAGTCAGGAATTATTTCAGATTAAAGAAAGAAAATTAGTAATCTGAGAGCAATTTTATCTTTATTTTTCTCATTTTGTAACAAGGTGCTTTGTCAGTGGCCCTTATTCACACACCCAGACTTTGTAACTAATGCCCTGTATGGCCTCACATTCCAGAAAATATTTTAAAATTTTAAGTAAATACCCTGTTAATGTCAGGCAATAATTTATGATAATGAGAAAAAGCTAAGAGACAGAAAGGGCAGAAGGTGACAGAACATAGATCTGAAGAAATTTCCCCAAAGGGTAGAGGTTAAAAATCAAAAGGACAGAATGGAAATGGTGTTGTTTTATTTTCTTGAATGTAAGAAAAATTTTCACCTTATCTCAAATGAGCCACAGCTCTAATTCACAGCTGGAAATATGTCCACACAATTCCGTCAGTGACCAGGGACAAATGTCTGCATACAATAGGCATAGGATAGCCTTATGAGAGCCTCATCACTTCACCTCCTGTTCCAATGTTGAGCTTTTTTTTTTTTTTTTTCCCCTTTCTAACCAAAATCCTCAAGCCGTACAATATACACACTCTCTGTTCCAGTGCCTAGCTAGGAATCAGACTGAAGGTACTGGTGAATGTCCATTTTTTGTGCATTCAAAGCACCCGTTGAGCACTTGGTGCCAGGATTGTATAGGAGGACCCAGCACTTTCTTAGTAGTCATATGTCTAATGGAAATTTTAACTGGGAAGCTGAAGTTCCATGTATCTCTCCATATAAGTTCTGGTAACAACTATAGCTCAATGCCTGACTTCCATTGATCACATTTATTATATAACCTGCCAAATACAACAAGCATTTTATATGTCTGTTTTATTCCCCAAATGCTTAAAATCTGAATTGGAAAAAAAATATGGAGTGATATCAAATAAATCCTCATTTCAATAAAATTATTTTCTCTTACTCATTTCATGAGAACCTAGAAATAATAAACAATGAACACTTTCACATTGGAAGTGAACTGATAGATGCCTCTTAAATCTTTTCATATCATCTTCTTTTTGGTGCCTTCAAATATCCATATCATTTTCCATAAAAACACTAAAAGGAATAATATGGATTGAAAAGATCATCAAAATTTCAATGAGCCTGGTTATAAAAATTCTCTATCTGAATGCAATTTCATGACACTGTTCCTCAGGGAAAATGTCTAAATGAAAATACACCCAGGGACATTACTTAGTCTGAATTTCAATTTCTTTTGTCATAGTCATGAAAGCACTTTGTGTCAGTAATCTAAAACCAAAGAGTAGTTAACCTAATCTAATTTTTTTTGTCAATTGCTGGAATAAAACCAATTTTCAATTACAGTAGGAGTCTACAAAGCTAGTGTACATAAAGCTGAAACACCATCTGGAGCAATAATATCCTGCCTACATGAAATTTATCCATCCATCCATCAGAAAAGATGGTGGATGTCTCAGAATCTCAGCTTTCCACCATGAGCTCACAACTGAAATAGGAAGGCCTGGTGCACCTGACTCTTCAGGAAGTGATCTGTCAGTGGAGATTATTCTGTCCCTGTTGCTGCTGCTGGGCTGCTCTGACTACTTAGCACCCAAGTTGCTAAAAATCATGCACCATTTTATCTAAATAGACCTGGATCAAAGGAAAATTTTCACTTGAGTTCAACCTTATATCTATAATTAATGGTTTCAACTCACCAAGTATCATATACATGACCTCTGTAAGCATGAAAGTGAGGACATTTAACTTTCCAAATTCTGGGGAATTAAAACTCATTCAAAGCCTCAAACTAAGTTATTATGAAAAACAGATATTTCCGAATACTTGGAAATAGCATTAACAAGTTAAATAATATTGAGTAATTAAGTGATTTTGATCATAAAGAAAAATGAGTTTGTCTGAACCTATAGTAGGAAAACTTTAATGCTATCTGATAAAGAAAATGTAATTATTAAAGAGAAGGGAAATGTACAAATGTTAAATATGACTATAAAGCAGTAACAGGAAGAAAGTAATAGTTACCATAGTTACCCTATGAAGATTTTTCCTAGACCTCAAATGGTAAAAGTCCACAGGAAAAATGATGAATTAGCCATGTCTCCTTATATAGGCAGTGACTTACACATATCTGGTAAAAGAAGACATCAATAGTTTGGATATTTGTATGCATATGTGATCATTTTATCCCTTTCTAGGCAATTAAGTCATATTTAAGCTCTGTCAATGCACTGAATCTACGAACCCACAGTGCCAAATGAGATGGCAGACATCCATGAATGATTTCTGTAATATGGATCATATACCATTAACAATACTTTGGATTGGAACCAGTTTGAAGTAATTCCCAGTGCACCAGAAGTTTCAGACTTTTTCAATTTATGTTCCAATTAAAGAAAAACACCACCACCACAAGACATAAAGAAAATCCTAACTTCTATCTATAACCAGACCCACAAAAGAAACCATATTTTACTATGAAAAGTATAGAAAGGTCACAATCATAGACTAAAGGTGACTTTTTACCAAGAAAGGACACCTAGTAATTTTATGCCAACATTCTCTCCACAACGTATGTTAGCAATTGGATAGATGTTGTATTATATCTGGTTCTTCACTAAAACCACACACACATTAAACAACTCTAAACAACACACAACTGTATAGAGTAGACAATTCATTGGTTAATGTACTTTTGTATTTATATCTTGAAATTAGCCTTAAAGTCCTAGCCAGAGCAATCAGACAAGAGAAAGAAATAAAGGGCATCCAAATTTGAAAAGAGGAGGTCAAACTCTCCCTGTTTGCCAATGATATTATCTTATATCTAGAAAACCCTAAAGACTCCTCGAATTGATAAATACATCAGTAATCCTTTTGAATTTAGAAATGTGATCCTGTCAAGGCTCTGCTCTCAACACTCAATTCTTCCCATCACTGAATTTTACTAAATTTGTGTTTTATATGAAATCTCACCTGCAGCCCAGTAAGTAAGTGCAAAATCTCCCATCGCATTCAGGATACAACCCAGCATTCCTCCTGGCCTGCACGGCATCCAACTACCTCTCTATGCTCAGTTCCTGGAACTCTCCCTTTTATTGGCTGTTCCCCCCACTGCTCTTGGCATCCTTGGTGGTTTACCAATTCACCAGGTACATTTCAGTCTCAGGGCCCTTGCCCTTCCCATTTCTGTGCCAGAAGTGGTTTTCCTCTAAGAGCTCCTTCCTTCTCTGCTTAGATGCTATCCCCTTTAGGAGGCCTTTCCTTACCCCTCATCCTCCACCATCAGACAATATGCTTTTACTCTGTTTGGTGATTCCTTAAAATATATATCACTATTTGTCATACTAATACATTTAAAAAATCTATTTATATCTGTGTATAGCACTACAATGCAAGCTTCATAAAAGCAGGAATTTTCTGTTTCATTCATCTTTCTATCCACAGCATTGAATATTGTATCTTTAGGTGCTCAAAAATATTTGTTGAATGAAGAATGGATGAATATAAATATAATAAAATATTTCTAACTTACAAAAAAATAATGGAATGCCAGTGTAGATACAAGTAAACTATACTAGTTCATCTCACTAATTGTGCAAGAATTAGTTTTAAATTACTACTCATCCATAATCTAACTTTAAATTATTCTCAAAATTCACAAAACTGAACCTACTCTTAAATGTAGAATATAAAACCAAGTATAAATTAATGAATTGAATTCTTTTATTGACCATCTAATTGGAAGTGTTTGATTTTCTTGATTAAATTGGAAGAGTTTTAAAATCAAGCTGAAATATCTTCACAATTTAAAAAAGGAACAGAAATAAATACATAAAATCCAATAAATAAACAAAAAGAAAATGGAGACTATATGCTAGAATAACACGACAGTCAATAATTTTATACACTGTTGGTAAATGATGTTTAAGATTCGAGAATAGATTTTTTTATTTGATCATGCTGCAAATAACATCCCTTAGCTTACATAAGTATTTTAATAACTAAAATTATTTCATTGACTATTCACTGGCCTTTATCTTAATTGGTCAAGTCCAAAAAGGGATGGTATATAGTAACTCTAGCCTTAAGGGATGGAACGGACTGCCAAGTTTTCAATTAAAGCTTCTAGAGTCTAAGGAAATATTTGTGGGATAATTCACTACAGCTCTTTCATAAGACAGTGAATTATGATTTCTCTGAGAATGACAGAAGGACCTATTTCCAAGCATATATTTACATTCTTTAACATGGATGATATTCAAAAGGAAGATGATACCTGTGACCCATTATCAATCCCTGAAGAGCACTTGATTTTAGTGTTCATACTTTCCCCCCAATACTGGTTGTGAGATGGTGATGATCAAACAAATATTTCAAATACCTCTGACCGATAGCAAATTTGGGAAGGAGGGCTGATCAAGGTTACAGGTCTAGGTTTTTTTTGGCCATGAAAGAGAATGGAATTAATTAGTCCCTGTGAGAATTGAACCTGCAACCTCAGACTCATTAATTGTACGAGAAAGGAAACTCCTCTAAGAAAACAAAAACTTACCAAACAATTCTCTTCAAAGTTGTGATTTATGTATAGTTGGCATTAGTTTTTAGGAACAAAAATAAAATATTCTATATTCCTAATTATTTGATTATTTAAGGAGAAACAATTTGAGATAGACATAAGAAAAATATCCAGGAGGTTTCCTATAAATGTTCATTTTTTGGTTGGTTTTTTTTTTGAGACAGAGTCTCACTTTGTTGCCCGGGCTAGAGTGCTGTGGCGTCAGCCTAGCTCACAGCAACTCCTGAGCTCAAGCAATCCTCCTGCCTCAGCCTCCCAAGTAGCTGGGACTACAGGCATGCGCCACCATGCCCGGCTAATTTTTCTATAAATATTTTTAGCTGTCCATATAATTTCTTTCTATTTTTAGTAGAGATGGGGTCTCGCTCTTGCTCAGGCTGGTCTCAAAGTCCTGAGCTCAAACAATCTGCCCGCCTTGGCCTCCCAGAGTGCTAGGATTACAGGCCTGAGCCACTGTGCCGGGCCCACCTATAAATGTTTAATTTTTGAAAAGCTATTTCTAAAGGCACAGGGCTCAAATCCAAAACTAGTTGAGGATTTGATACGGTTTGGCTGTTTGGCTCCTCCCAATCTCATGTTGAAATTCCATCCCCAGTGTTGGAGGTGGGGCCTGGTGGGAGGTGTTTGGATCATGGGGGCAGATCCTTCACAAATGCTTTGGTGCCCTCCCCAAGATAAAGAGTGAGTTCTTGCTTTATTAGTTCATGGGAGAGCTGGTTGTTTAAAGGAATCTGGAACCACCTCCTCCCTCTCTTGCTGCTTCTCTCACCATGTGACACCCCTGCTCCCCCTTCACTTTCTACTTCGATTGGAAGCTCCCCGAACCCTTCACCAGAGCAGATGCTGGCACCAGGCTTCTTGTACAGCCTGCAGAAGCATATGCCAAATAAACCCCTTTTCTTGACAAATTACCCAGTCTCAGGTATTTCCTTTATAGCAACGTATAACGGACCAATACAGGATTCTAAAAATATAACAGATTAACTTACAGTGTCAATCTCAAACCAAGATAGTAGTAATCATTTTAATAATAAAGAAACTTCAATTTGAAAAGGCATATTTTGAACAGAAAGACATTGAAATTTCACAGAATTCATTGACTTGACCCAAATAGTTCTACTTTACCTTTAAAGTTTTATGTAATTTGGGGGACACATTTTTATTCCTTTTGAGCTTTTGTTTTGGCTACTTTATTCTCTTTTCTTTTCCTAGGTTATTTTGTCCTAATTTATTCTCTAAACTTAACTTACCCTCCTCTGCTCTGTCTCTACTGCTTTATAAGCTGACCATTCATGCCCACTTAACATGAGGTTTCTTTGGTTTTAGGCTCTCAAACCCACTCCCTTCCCAGTACCTTAATGGAATGGTCATCCATTCAATATGCTCTTACCATGCTGAGAAATACTTGCATTATCTCACCAATTAAGCTTTTCCTATCACACAGAGGTCTCTTAATTTTTTCAATTAGAAATATCAGCTTTATATTTTTGTCTAACCTTTCTTTTCTATTCCTTTTCAAAGATAATAGACTCTTGAAAATTCTGACTTTTTCCTGTTTACTGTAAAACTAGGGCTAAAAACTTCCATTATAATCTCTACTTATCCACATTTTCCCCTCTTCCCCACCCACTGCAGGTTCTGATCTCTCCAAAAATAGACACAATTCAAGTCTCCACTTCCTCTGCCACTGCAAATGCAAGTTACATTAGTACTGTCCCTAAGAGCCTGCAATTTAACGGCATAAATAGGACAAGGAGTCTGTAGAACAGTGACTATGGCAACTTTTGAGGAAAGATCCTTATTTTCCCTTTCCCCCAGTTTGAATAAACTGGCTGTTTCTGTCTCTCCAGAACTGTCTCCTCCTAAATGCAGGTGCCAGAGAATAATATGGAATCATCACTTCTTCATTTATTTATTAAAGAAGAACTTAGATATAAATAGTGTTAATGATCTGATAAAGTTTCCACATTTCTAATTTTGCATC
Organism: Lemur catta; assembly: GCF_020740605.2. Classification (NCBI taxonomy): domain Eukaryota; kingdom Metazoa; phylum Chordata; class Mammalia; order Primates; family Lemuridae; genus Lemur; species Lemur catta. The sequence continues at coordinate 52,985,012 of NC_059136.1, forward strand.
GTTTTCAATCCTAGGGTTCTAAAAAATTATTAGTTTGAGATAAAGAGGATAATTCAAGTTAGTTTTCTTCTCCTATTAGAGTGTTACTGAACTTGCCAATATTCATAATAGCATTTTAAACTATAATCATATTCAATAAAGGTCATTAATCACTTGTAAATTTAGTCAATACATTAATAAGTTACACAATTCAGACTTCATTATTTTTCCAGTTTTTAGGCATGCATAACAGAATATTTTGTTGACATTTGATAAAATTCTATTAGTCAGCTGCAATATTTCATAGACAATCATCACACATTGCTTAATGTTTATAAGGAATTAAATCTGGTAAAAAGGATAGCATACATGATGGGTCTTTTACTAAAATAAAAAAAAAAAAAGATGAGTTTAGAAGACACTTTATCAGAAATTCATTATATTCTTCAGGGCTTTGATGTCTGCAATCCAGGTAGCTGAAATAAGATAGGGCCCCACTAGGTGCCCTGAATGGCACAGTAATTTGTGACCCAACAATACATGAGTAATTTTCCTCCCAGCAGAAGTGTTAATATTTAGAACAGCAAAAAAGAAAATTAGAAGACATCTGAAGGTCCAACCTAGATGGGTAAAGGAAATGACGCCACTGCCACACAATGGCACAGCAGACTTTACACGTGATGAGGTGGCTCGATATCTATCAAATGGAGTGACAGCCATAGAAACTGTTCAGTGAAAGCACAGTATGGCAAAATATCATGCATGGTTTGGGTTCATTTTTGCTTAAAATGTGCACAGATACAGAAAATAATGCACCTCTGTATTTTTAACAGTGGTTTTCTGTGAATGGTAGGATTTAGGTCATTTTTCATTTCTGCTTTTAATTTTCTGTAGTGTTTGACTCTTTGTAATGAGCTTATTTCTTTATATTTAGAAATAAATGCAAGAGATATATATTTATTTCTGAAAACTAACCCATTTCATCCCAAGCAGGGAAAACAAACATCTATTTTGTTTCCAAAAACATTCTGGACATACCATTTACCTTTTAGAGCACTTATCACATTAAATCAGAGTTAGTTGATTACTTATTAGTCTTTTGGCTAAGAAATGAGCTCCAATAAGAGCAGTCATTACTTTTAATCAAAACTGTACCCCTGTGCTTAGCACAGTGCGTGGCACATTATAGATGCGCAAAGGTTTTGACTGGCTACTTGGATTCTTACTTTCATCCAGTGACTTCTTTCTCCAATACCTGGGTTTAGTTGAATTGCCTTCACCTCTGCTGGATGCCACCCAGTCTTTAAAATGCTTTGGGACAAAACCTAAAGCATGTGCAGGTATCACAATGAAAAATAATTTGGAGTCAAAAAGATGTCATTTGGCAAAATTAATTGAGCCTATACTAGGATCTCTTTCAAAATACTGAGATCCTCTACTACTAAATCAAGCACTTTCTACTCTGCCAGGCCCCCACTGCACCCTCAGCTCCCACTATTTCAGTGTTACTATACATACGTTGAGCAGTATTTTGTCTCCTGTTAATTTTCCCTGTTACCAGAAAAAATTCTTTCCCTTAGATCATAGCCTAGAACCTGTCATCTGTTCATCGATTCCTGTAATTGATTTTGTACATTCCTATGTTTCATCTCAACCAGCAACAACTTAATCATTGTCTCCCTAGGATAATTATTTACTAATAAGACAATGCATGAAACATCTGTTTATATATCTCCATATGACTCTTACAATCAAGTCCTTCCTTCCTTTTCTGATTGAGACTGTAGTTTCCTGAAAACTTGGAAGTATCCTAGATTGTATTTTTTTAAGATTCTGCATGAAAGCGTCAAATTATTTTATATGTTTTTTCAAGTATCATGCACATAACTACTAGAGCCAGAAAGAGTTTTTTAATACATGAAAAAAGATAATTTTCTAAATGGGTATTTAAAAACGAGGAGTATTGCTTAGGTAGTTGTAATTATGCATGTTAAATTTCCAACTTATGTCTTCTAAATTCCTAGGTTGACCCACTCTCCCAACATTAAGCCTGAGTTAAATTTTAAAATCAACACATGGTTATGGTCGGATACATACAACATCATGGTAGGCAGACCAAACTGTTCACAGACTAAAGGAAGTTTTGACAATACACTCAGAGATAATATTAATAAGAAAGCCAAGCAGAGGGAGTCTGACAGAAATGGAATTCAGAAGAATCACAGAGACAAACACTAGCAGTGATACTCTAACTGCCAGATGTGAAAAAGCTGCCCAGTGAGGCCAACCTCAGTGTCTGGCAGGTGCATCCTTTATTGACAGGTATATCCTGCCAGGTGTACCCTCTCCTGATTCCTTTGGACACTGGAAGCCGAACTCTCCTTGTTAAGATTATGTGATCATCTGCCAAAATTCTAATTTAGGTCCCCACGTGGTTTTCCACAATAGTTAGAGGATGCACCAGTCAGCCCAAGTCAAGCATGGCATGCACCTAAAAGTTACATGTCTTGTTTTAAATTAATCTGTCAACCCAATTAATTTTCCAATGTCAGTCAGTATTTTCTTGTTTCTGGATTTCAAAAACAGAGAGCCAGATTGTGGACTATAAAAACTTCGCTAAATGTGTATAACTCTATGAGGGATTCCCATGGAGAATTGATGAGTTCCTATGCTTCTCTAGTCAAATATTTATAAGACAATGATCCCCAAAATATAAATTAGAAAATTTAGGAAATATAGATGAATTACAAAGGTTAATGTGAAAAAAAGAAGGTTAAGGATTTCTAAACTACATGTGATATCAATCAGTGACTTGCTTTGCATGTCTTAGATTGACTTTCTTTTCTCCTTCTCTGCCAGCACTTGGGCAACTCAAATGCCAAGAGGGAGAATGGAGATGCCAAACACCACACAGGCGTATGGTGAGGTGACACTGGTAAGACAAATTAAGAGCTTCCTCCATCAAAATGTAATGTGGAACACTGGTCATAGCTAGAACTGAGGACACTGCTAAATGAAAATATCCAAGAATCATTTTTGTATAATTCGAACCTGTGATGTGGAAAGAATTCTTACAAATTTCAGATATATAGAGTTCTATAAGATACCCTCACAATTTTAAGGTTTTTTTTTTTAATAATGATAACATGTATCTACATTGAACTACCTGCTTTGTACTTTTTCCTCATTTCCGATGCACGCACTTACAGAACATCTGCTAAATTCCAGATATTGTCCTAGACCGTTGGGCTGGAACAAGGACACACAATCTCTCTGTGGAGTTCACTGTGTTTTAGATGACCCTTAATCGAATCCTCACATCACATCAAAGCAGGTGTTAATAGAGGTACACACTGAGGACAAGCCCTAATGTGGGCCCTGCCCTGACTCTGTGAACCAGGCCACACTGCTCTCTGTCTTGAGATAGGACAATCATGTCTGTTTTAATGCCCTCCTCCTCCTCCTCCTTCTTTGGCATGATGCCTGGTCTTTGAGGATTCTTCTCCAACACACATATTTGCCAAGGGTATAATTCCTTTATATAAAGGAATTATATAAAGTCATTATATATATATATATATATATATATATATATATATATATATGTCATTATCTCCCAGGGGGTTCAAAAGAGTTAACAAGAGTTAACAAGTTCTACAGAAATTATATTTTTTAAAAAAATTAATGATAATTTTAATAATAATATAAGAAGAAAACATATTGTGCAGTAATAATTCACAGTTTAAATACATTTTCTTTTTCAATTATTTTACAGAATACCTTTTAGCTTCTTTAGTCCTTTGTATTTTTCAAATTGAAATCCTCAGCAACCAGGCCTAAGGACCCAAGGATATATTCCAGGGAGTCCATAAAAAGTAGGCCCTTCAGAAACACTGCTGTACATCTAAATAATTATATACTTTGCCCTAAAGAAATTGCTTACTTAACTAAAAATAAATTTATGGAGCTAAGTTGAATCAGGAAACTAACTCTTTAATCTGATGCTATCTATATTTCCAGCACAAATGGAAGCACGAGGATGAAATGGGATCTTAAGAAAATGGAAAAGATTACCAAATTTTCCTTACATTCATGTACTGAGTACTGTGCAAGTGTATAAATATCACTTATTCATCTCTTTATACAAAAAAACCAAAGTTCAATAAAATGGCTTCAAATTTATCCCTGTAGTATTTGTTCTTCATTGCCATAGACAAATTGAACATTCACCAGAAAAGTATCTTTATACTTCTTTTTAAAATCACAGACACTTTAAAAGCATGAACTGAAAGTCAAAGATTATTCACAATGACAGCTATTTAGAGATATGCATCTATAAAGAAATTTTCTCTTCCATATTTCAGTTCTATTCAGTTTAATTTGGGTAGATTTGTTGAAATTTGAAGCCAAAAGAAAAGAAGTATTGATGAGCAGGTATTTATCCTATCCTTACAGCCTGCCTTATATTAAATAGCTTGTTTGTCTTGAGTCTGGGACTATACTGGTAGCAAGGATCACTGAAAGGATATTATATTACTTCTCTCATCTCTCGTAGGGTGTGCCGGAAAGAAAGGTATTGCATGTCACTGGGATTCAGTGTGAGGTTTGAATCCTTTCCAGAGTCCCCAGATATTACAGGACTGAAAGTGTCAAACTTTTAATTCCAGGTTGCTTTCCTTACCCTAACACAGGACAACAATCTCTGGAAACCAGATTTTTAACTTTGTCGCTCTGCCCAAGTTCTGACAGTACAACTCTCATAAAATATTGCTCATGATGTACACTTATTTGCATGTAAGGTTAGAAAGTAATTCACTCACCATGATAGATTAGATACCGACATTGCGGCAATTTGTGGAGGAGTCTTCTCTTGATTTCAGAATCGGAATCAGTAGTTCAAGTAGACACCACCACTAGGAATTTCTACCAAAATGATGTGCAAACCACTTACAGCTTGAGAGGACCTATAAAAACAAACAAAAAAAAGGAATATAGTGATATCTCTAGTGCCCAGTCTGTGCGACTTGTCACAGATTTATTCATCCAGATCAATCATTTTGTCATGGTATAAAATGCACAAAAGAAAATGTGAATTTTTTTCTTAAAATATAAGACATGTCATAAACCAAAATTAAAATAAAATCAACCATATAATAAGCTGAAGGCATTATCTTTAAAACCAATTGAAAGATTAAAAAAATGTTCATTCCCTGAAGTAGAGAATACAGGGAAAGAATAGGATGTATTTTTAGAGGCCCCAAATATTTTCTCCATAAATATTTTCTCTCTAAATCAGTTTTATATATCCAAGATAAAAGGGTCAGAGCAAAGATCCTGATTAGCCCACAGAAGATACTAAAAAAAAATGTTGGCACAATTTATGATCACATCCGAGGCTTTAACAAAAAAAAAAATCATTCACTACTATATCTGAGTGGATAAGAATTTATATTGAGTAACATGGAGGAGGCAAGCCAGTGTGTAGTTATATAACAAACATCTCCACACACTTTTTTTGAGCATCCACTATGTACAGTGTCCTACATCTTGAACCAGATTTTCTTAGGGCACAATTAATTACATAGTACTATGTTAGCACTTTAATTATTAATAGTTCAGGTCATTAATTCAGTGTTGTTCAATTAAACAAATATTTATTGAGCATATACTATGTGCACTGGGGATAAAGATGAATACCACATGAATAAGCCATTGTTCTTTCCCTCGAAGAATATTTCATTTTAAAAAAAGATAATTATAATAAAATAGGATAAGTGTTCTAATAAAGGTATATGGAAGCACAAAAGAGAGGCTTCCAGCCCAAATCTTAGGGTTTTGGGAAGGATTTCTAAAGAAGATTTGCTCCAAATTACTACCATTAGGTTTGGCTACAAGATTAAAAAAAACCATCCAAAATCAAAGTGGCTTAGAAAAGACAGTTTATTTCCCTCTCATATAAATAACTCTTGAGCTAAGAAGTCCAAGGCATATATGGAAACTCTATAAACACCAAGAATGGAGACTTCTTATAGTTCCAACACTCTCAACATGTGGTTCCCTGTCATGGCCCAAGAGGTCACGAAGCTCCAGGGAGTGTGTCTGCATTCCAGCCAGCAGAAAGGACAAAGAGCAAAACAAGGATGTGCCTAAAATTTACATAGGACATTTCTGCTTGCATTTCATTGGACAGAGCTCAGTCGCTTGGCCACTCTTATCCTAAGGAAGACTGGAAAATGCAGCCATCATTCTAGGCACCTGTATGCCCAACTGCAAACCAAGGTATCTATCAGTAAGGAAGGAGGGGAAGTGGAGAGAGGGAGAGGAATTGCAGGGTCTGCCATCATGTTTGAGACTTGGGGACCTTTACCCCAGTGTTTTATGGTTTTGTACCTACTGCAAAGTGGCAAACACGGGGTAGAGGGGAGGTTTGGAATCAGTCCATTGCTTGTTGGTATTTTACATATTTTATTTATAATTTTAAATATTAAACTTCAGCTTTCTTAAATTATAAGTCAACAAAATATTTATTTTGCTCTACATTTATTAGGCTCTAAGTACTAAGGATACAAAAATTAATAAAATATGGTATTTACACATAAAGAACTCACTGTCTGACATAGAGGCCCTCATGTAAAAAAATAAAACTCACTATGAAAATTGTGTTGATGTACAAGTGCATATGAGTGGCTATAGGGGAGTAGGGCAAGAACCAAAATTCTAACATATTCTGATTTTAATAGACCCTGACTGCCAGAATGATAGCCTGCCAGTGGAGTAGCAGCTATGAAGACATGTAAATCGTCTGCTCATGTTCCAAGAGAGACTTTCAATTCTATCCTGCACTTGGTTAATTGCTAAAGCATATAGACTTATATCCAGTAAAGACATGGGAACTTCAAATTCTGCCACCAAAACATTTAATTTCAAATTTTCATAATCTGTATTGCCTAATTCTTATCAAGGGTTCAGTTACAAAAAAAAAAAAAAACAACCATATGGAATATTATCTAATGCAATTCATTCTTCTAGATATATTTAATTCTATCTTTAGAGAGCTATATCTGGATATTATTATTTTAATACCTAATCAAATTGCTTTTACTGAATTATACTTTGGAGTTTTGCCAAAAGAGACATCATTAAATAAAATAATAAACAAACAAAAACCAGGCTTATGAAATCAGCTATTAGGTTTAGTGGAATATTCAACAACACAAAAACATTGCTTTTATAAGCACTCAAATGAAAAAGTCATGTCTCAACACCAAGAAAACTATTATCTTAAATTTCTGGTTTGCTTTTTTCCTAGAGGCATTATTGCAACTTACTAGACTTCTTTCATCGCATTAACTTATGGGAAGGTCTGAAACAAATTTGTGACATTTCTTTAAGAAGTATACAGTACCTCTGCTAATCTTTTTTTCCTTTTTTGCCAACTTTAATTTTTAACCTGTCGTTTTTTTAAGTACACACATATACAAACATATGCACACATACATATACTATTTATGTAAATACATATAAAATCCTCCCCAAGTCCTTTTTGGAATAAGAAAATATAAAATTAAAAACCACAATTCCATATATGTTTGCTTCTTCAGAATGTAGAAATAACATATAGAGAAACTGGATCCCAGGATCTTAGATCAAGCCATATGAACCTGTTGCTTTTGTAGGTCAAAAATGGTCAAATATTGTCAATTTATATGGTATAATTAAATTACATGGTATAACTTAATATAAGGGAAGGGCTGATCATAGTAACTTTAACATTCCCCTCAGCTTGACTAAACTTTAGACAGGTTTCTTCCTGACTATAGATTCCTGACTTCCCTTTTCTTAAGGCATTTACTTCAGGAAACTTGCAATTTTAAATTCTTTCTCTCCTTTGAGATATAAATTTTCTTTTTTAAAACTTTTTTATTTCAAAATGTTAATTAAGGGGGTACAAATGTTTTTCTTACAAAGATACCTTGTATAATGCCTAAGTCAGGGCTTTTGGTGTGCCCATCACCAGAATAATGTTCATTTTACCTAATAGGTAAATTTTTATCCCATACCCACCCTCACTCCCTCCCCCTTCCTTGGTTTCTCATGTCCTTTATATCACTTTGTGCCTGTGTGTACCCATCTATTAGCTCTCACTTATTAGTGAGAACATAGTGTGTTTGGTTTTCCATTCTTTAGATACTTTATTTAGGATAATGGTCTCCAGTTCCCTCCATGTTGCTGCAAGTGACATTATTTCATTCCTTTTTATGGCTGAGTAGTAATCCATGGTACATATATACCACATGTTCTTTATCCACTCATGAACTGAAGGGCACTTAGGTTGATTTCACATTTTTGCAATTGTGAATTGTGCTGTGATAAACATTCAAATGCAGGTATCTCCTTGATAAAATGACCTCATTTCCTTTGGGTAGATACCCAGTAGTGGGATTGCTGGATCAAATGGTAGGTCTACAATTATTTATTTGAGGAATCTCCATACTGTTTTCCATAGAGTTTGTACCAATTTGCAGTCCCACCTACAGTGTATTAATATAAATGTTCCTTTCTCTCTGCATCCATGTCAACATCTACTGATTTTTGACTTTTTAATAATGGCCATTCTGATACAGGTAAGGTGGTATCTCACTGTAGTTTTAATCTGCATTTCTCTGATGATTAGTGATGTTGAGAATTTTTCATATATTTGTTGATCATTTGTCTATTTTCTTTTGAAAGACTTCTGTTCATGTCTTTTGCCCACTTTTTAATGGAGCTGTTTGCTTTTTTCTTGCTGATTTGTTTCAGTTTTTTGTAGATTCTGGATATTAGCACTTTATCAGATGTAAATTCTTTCTCTGCCCCTTTGGGATGTAAATTTTCTCTCAAACTCTGGAGCCTAGTTGTATAGTCCAGGAATGCCTTTCTAAATGACCTGGGAGCCATCCCTTTGAAATGGAACCATTGAAGAAGATGGCTCCCCTATCTTCCAGTTTCTGTGGGAGGGTAGGAGCCTAACTTCAATGAAAGCCAATTAGCAAATGCAGATGACCTAATCAAATTAACCAACCTCTTCCTCAATGTCCTCAAGTACTTTTCTACCAGTTCACCTCAGCATTGAAAAACCCTACTGCCTTTTGTTTTAGCAGAGTTGAGCTCAGGCTCTCTCTTCTATTGCAATAGTATTGAATAAAGTGGTTCTTGTTTATTTAGCTCTGTCTGGTGCATTTTTCTTTGACAGGTATTGTTCCCGGTCCTAAAATTCAGGATCATTCCCTAAGTTGCTAGCAATAATGTTAAAAAGTGCAATCTTTTCTCAACGTCCTTTACCTATAATAACTACCAACTTGGAATTTGATAAGCTTATATGTATGTAGATTTACAGAATTAAATAAGCATTGAGAGATACATTTTTTCTGATTGTAAACCTAGATGTTAAGAAATAAATATTCAAACACAAAAAATTCCATAGTGGCCATTCATAGTGATTATAATAATTATTCTGACATTCATTTTGATATTATATCATTTTTTAGTTTTACTTACAACTGATAACTATCTGATTTATTTCTTCAAGGATAGGCACAATGTACCATGCACCCATCAGGCACTCAGGAAAGTTTACTGAGTTGAGCAACACAGAAAAGTCTATTACATTTACATTTCTATGATGTGATGTTTTTCAAAGGCCTCAATATTGGGCTTGTTATTCCTTTAAATGACATCTAAATGATTCATTGCTTATCAATGCACTCTTACCAGAGAAAATATCTCTAGGATCTTCAGGCAAGTTTAAATTTTCTGTTCATTCTGATGATTAGCAATCTTTATATAAGTCTCTGACATCATTCTCTACACTTGAGTATGAATTCATAGCTTTCAGCTAGAATTCTAACATTACTAAAAGCCACCATCTGCCCCTTTGTTTCAAGAGAAAGACAGTATATCTTCATGTTAGAGAAAACTTTTCAAAATATATATAGAGAGAGTGTAATCTAACTTCTCTTGAATGCCCTGCTAGGATTGTAAGTTATAAACAGACACAATGTTTCTCCTTAGGTCACTCTTTTAGTGCAATGTTAAGAAAGATAGTATGTGAATTTGATAAGAAACCTCTCCCATTTAACATATTTATTAAAAATGTTAATAGCCCTTGAACATAGCAATGGATTATTTGCATGACACTTTACCAAAATAATTATTTTAATCATTTTATTTATGAGTAAGATTTTAGACTTCAAATCCAGCTGAAAGGAAGATTATATTCTAAAAAGTTCATTTAGTTGTAATTACTTTGTCATTTAGTAATATAATGCATAAAAACTTCTGTAAAGTGATTCTATTTAAGCAAAAGAAGCATCTTCCTAACCTAGTCCTATGAATACGTAGATGCTTTTGTATCATTAAGATTTTAAAATTCAGCTAGGCACAGTGTCATGACTGCAGGGAGATACACTTGCCCATGACTCCCAAGACAGACCTGAAGACCTTAGTATCAGCTGGAGATCCTGAAGGAGCCCTGCAACTCTGTTCCAATTTCCCTCAGCCACAAACCACGGCAGAACAGCCTGCACAGGGACCCAGCCAGAGACCCAGCTGGAGACTTCTCAGGGACCTGGAGGAAGACACACCCATCCACACACCTAGTAATAGGTCCACCTTCTGTGGACCCTGAAGCAGACCCTCATCCTGGGGCTAGCTCTATGGACCAACGTCCACCAAGACAGGTCAGTCCATCCAGGGGCCAGACAGGATCCACGTCAGCTAGAGACCCTGGTAACAGGTCTGCCAACCTCAGACCCCACTGCGTACCCAGCAGGAGTCAAGTGACTTGGTTCTAACCACATTCCACAGTGATCCTGGAGGTAATCCCACCAGCCAGGAAACCTAACAGGAGAAGGGAGAATGGGAGAAAATATTTTTCAACCTGGTATCTGAAAAGGACTCAATGTCCAAACTATATAAGGAACTCAAACAACTCAATAGCAAGAAGACAAATGACTCCATCTTCCTTTCTCACTGAAGCCATCACCTCTTTTCCCCCTCCCCCCATACACATTATATTTCAGCTAACTTATTTGCATTTTCCTGAATGCATCTGTGTCTCTTTAGTTCACAGGCTTTTGACATGCTATTCCCTTTGCCTGCTACACTCATCCCTTTCCTTTCCCCCTCTGCTTGGCTAATGTCTAACTCATTACAACTCAAAAGGGACAGCACATCTTCCAAACCTTCCTAGTTCTTCTTAGGTGTAGGCCCTATGTTCTCTCCTAACATCTTGTCCTTAGTCCATGACAACCTTTAGAAAGGGTGGTTTAATTCTTTGGTGCTGGTCTGTATTTCCTTCTAGATTGTAAATTCTTTGAGGACAGACAGCAAGTCTTAATAACCATGAAAACCTAAGGCTTAGTGCAGTGCCTGGGACAGAGAATATATTCAATAAACATTTGTTGAAAAAATAAGAATAAATGTCTGAAATAAAGAAATGTAAAATTCAACAGAATTTTGAACTAAATGCAGTGTTATTTTTTCCTTTTAATCTACAAAAATACCATTTCTTTAATTTGGGGTCATATTTATAGGTTCTAGACTCCTAAAATGTCTGTACTATTTAAGCAAATTTTTTGTATTTGTTTGAAATGTATATTAATTATGAAATTTTAGTTGTGGAAACTCTGGAGTGGAAGTTATTCCATTTTTCAAATCTGTTTTGCTTCTCAATTTTATCCATAATATTATTCAATAGTACAATATGTAAATTCTCCTTTTTGTTTGTATATGCCAGGTGGAGTCAAACAATCCTAACATTCTAGCTATTTCTGCAATTATTGCACAAAATTTCTAACAGGATACAGATACATGTCTTTCTAGAACAATTGAATGATTATGGACAGCATGGATGTAGCCCAAAAAAATGCTCAAGTACTTTTCAAGCTGTTTTCAAAGCCAATTGACATGAAAATACAATCTTTGCACAGGTTAGAAATCCCACACATTGAAACTTCAGATCAGCACAGATGGTAACCTTGGAGACAAGCTAATGCAAAGCTTCATGTGTCCTTTTACTGCAGTGCAGCTGTCATTTTACTTGTATTAAAGTCATTTCATGGGAGATATTAGTATTCAATTGAGCATGTCAGTAATTGGTCTAAAGCATTTATCACAGAGACTTGGCTATATTTGTGATTATCCCAAGCACCAACTTCAGAAATATCTCCTATGTTCAAATTACAGGAAGTATTTACCATAGCCAGAGAAATAAATGGTTACAGACCTTTTAGAGCAAATTTTAAATAAATTATCACTCTAAACAAAGATTACTCTAAAACAGTTTGGGATTAATTTCTTCAGGGTAATTGACTATATCAGATATTGTTATAATTTTCTGAGAAAAATTCATTTTATTCATATATGAACTATAATATAAAGATAACTTTTCTACCTGTGTGTTGATCTCATTTTTTCCTGAACCTTAATGCAATCATAAGCTTCTTTGGTGCCTACATCTTTCATTTCTGGTTCTTTCCCCTCTGTGTCCCTGATTCTGTACAATCTTTCCTTGCCTCAGCTGTTCCTTCCAACTAGTCCTTTCTCTCACTTCTTCCTTTCACTGACAAACATCACAAAACGTTACTCTACGTCCATTGCCCTCCCCTTTTCACCATCCATGTTTGTTTTCCGAGCTCTCCCCAAACATTGTTATTACCAGTCAACTGGCCAATATCTATCTAGTGATTCCAGTGGCCTTCTCTCAGACTCCACTCTGTCCACTTGTTCTTGAACTCTCCTCCCTTAACTTCCAGGATGCTGAAACACCCAGGCTTTCCTACCTCTCACTGTTCTTCACTGATCACATCATTTTCCCATAGTTGATATTTTTCAAATTTCCATCTAATGTGACTTTCTCAGTAGATAATTCTCAAATTTGTATCTATGGAGTTGATGCTTTTTCGTGACTTTCAGAATATTTTTTCCCAATTCTTTGTTCAACAGTTTCCAGGCAGGTCTTGCTTTTGTTTTGTTTAGTTTACTGCTCAATCATGCATCTTGAAGTCACTATCTCTTTTTTATTCCTATCACCACCACCCAAGTTCAAGTCATTATTTTTGCCTTCAACAGCTTTTTTTTTTTTTTTTTTCAGATTTTTTAAAGCATCTGAACTCTATTCAGATCTTAAGAAGGGACTAACATCCTAATTTTTTTAAAAGTTTAAAAAAAAAAAAAGGTTCTTTAGGCCGGGCACAGTGGCTCACACCTGTAATCCTAGCACTCTGGGAGGCCCAGGCAGGTGGATCATTTGAGTTCAGGAGTTCTGAGACCAGCCTGAGCAAGAGCGAGACCCCGACTCTACTAAAAATAGAAAGAAATTATTTGGACAGCTAAAAATATATAGAAAAAATTAGCCGGGCATGGTGGCGCACACCTGTAGTCCCAGCTACTCAGGAGGCTGAGGCAGAAGAATTGCTTGAGCCCAGGAGTTTGAGGTTGCTGTGAGTTAGGCTGACGCCACGGCATTCTAGCCCGAGCAATAGAGTGAGACTCTCTCTCAAAAAAAAAAAAAAAAAAAAAAGTTCTTTGGGCAGTTTAAAATCATTAGTGTTTTATGGGGAACATGTCATCATTTGACAAATACTTGAATCATCTCCTCTGAGCACTAGTGTTTCCAGCACAGTGTTTGTACGTCAATGATTGGAAATTATTGCATTGGTATTCAAACTTGTCTCCAACCCTCCAATCCGTATTACAAAATAATTAAATAATTTTATTAAGAAAGTGAGCTTACACATACAAAGTCCTTGTTTAGAACCACTAATGACTCCCTACCGCCTAAACATTATACTTGGGATCCTCTTCAGCATGGCCTATATTGTATTTCCTCGCCTGTCTTCACTCATGTTAGATTACTACTATTCGATGAATTTGTTTCCATCCTCTACTGAAGGCCTAGCACAGCACTCTTTACTTTGGAACCAGTCAAAAATTAAATCAAATTCTCAGTTCAAAACTCATATTTTTCAGGTGTACGTGTATTATACTCAAATGTTGCACTAAATGAATAATCCTTTTAAAAAGTACGATATATCAAAACCGCCTTATGTTTTTAGAATTTACAATAAATTTTGATTAGTCACTAAAGGTTCAATCCTGTGTGGATTGCACCATGAAAAGGATTGCCAAAATCAGTTTAATTAAAAACAGAAAGAAACAAAATAGCAGATTGAATTTTTTTTTTTAAATAAATGTTTCAAATGAAAAAAATATCTTGGGCACATTTAATGAATCTTTCTGTATTCTCAGAACATAAGTATTTTAATGTTCAAAATCAACTTGGGAGAAGTAAGGAAAACCAGCCTGTGAACACAATGCATTTAAAATGTAATATATAGATAGTTGTGCTGTTGTTTGTTTTTTGTTTGTTTCTTTTTTCCCTGAAGACTGTTCAGGCATCGCTTTAAGGTCCTTCACAGCACAGCCAAGGTCACCTTGTTGATCCTCATCTTAAGCTGCCCTACCCCTCCTGCCCTCTAAGCCCTGGCGACACATACCTGTTTTTTCTCTGAATAAACTAGACACTTTCATGCACTGATGTTTCAGCATGAACAGACTGATCATTATGTTCCCTTTTCCAGGACTGTCCCTTTCCTTCCTGAACAGAAAACTATCAGTCTTGCAAAGTTTAGTTTAAATATCAATGCCCCCTATAATTTAAAACTTGGAAAAATTAAATCCCCTTCACATTTGTTCCCTTCATACATTTAACATGTTTCTATTGCAATATTTATCAGATTCCACACGTTATGGCTTACCTGTCTGTGAAAAGGTAATCATTGTATGTTAAAAATATGTTATGATATTATTTGGCTACTTAAGAAATAGTTATTTACTTAAGAAACACTAAATTTGAAGTTTCTTTAAATAACAAATGGACAGTGAGAGAGCAGATATGGTGATAGTCACATAAAATATAATCATTTGTAGATCTTTTAGAAAACTTACAAAAGCAAAAGAAATCCAGTAGTTACCTATTCACTTATTTAATCTTGGTCCTAGTAGTTCCCTGAGAACAATAATTATATCATAAGTTTTTTTCCTAGTCCCTGTACTGTCTAGTATAGTTTATTACCTGTAATAAACAATCAATAAATATCTGCTAAATCATTTTTAGTTGAATTTCGATACTATTATGGCCATGCAAATTATTGATATTTCTTCTGTTTAACAATGAAAGCATCAGCATAAAAGACTCAGACTTAAACAATAGATGCAAGAAAAAGAATACCTACTTTCAAGAGAAAATCTTAGCGGGTAAGAGCTTCTCTGTTAGCGCCCAGGCATATGCCATACCTATTTCTTAGAGCATTTTGCAATCCTAGAGTGAGGCATTTTTCACAGATACAGGTTACAAGAAAAATATCTGCATGTCAGTCTTCACTTAGGCAAATGTCTTCTTCTTTAGGGCATTATTTGAAAATACCTAACATGATCAAAATCAATTCACTTCTCTTAAACAAGTCCTTTCATTGAGCCTGGGGAACTGAGTTTTCTCTAAGACCCTTTGGCTTTCATTCTGCAGGCACAGACAGGCCTAATTAAAACTGAAAACCAAAGAGCTTCCATTTTTTGCAGCTGAACAGAAAGTGCCTCTAAACATCAAAGAGCACCATTGAAGGTTCAATGAAGCCAAAACCAGAGGAGGTACACAGCCCCCTCCTTGGAGGGATGATGTCACCACTGGCAAAATGAATTAGGGCTGAAAAAATATTTCAGAGAGTCATCCTGATGTGGAAAAAAAAAGATTTTCTTAGCTTATCATCCAAACTGGGTTTCTTCACAGCAACTTCATCAACTCTTTCTTTTATAAAATAAAATTTACTCAAATCTTAACCACAACCCTTTATGTTCTAAGACTTTATACTTCTAAGGAATGAACTATCAGAAGCTATGACTCTTTAATGCCTTCTTTTTCCACCAAAGTTTAGATTTAAGAAACACATAACAGGCAATTTACTTTTCCACATTTCCTCAAGAATAGAATACTGGGGTGTTTAGAGTTATACAAGTAGACTAGTTTTAGTTTAACATCACCTTTACAATTTGCACTTGAAAATGGTGTCAGCCTATGTTTGGATGGCTGACATCTTAGCTCTTTTTTATTATCTTCTGATGACATTTATTTATAAAAAGCCAAATTTTATTAAGAAAATTGATATTGCTAAAAATTCGTTTGCTACCTTTGTCAATAGTTTTCTATAATTCACTGGGAAAAACTACTTCAACTTCATTACCAAGAAGCTGCTTCCTCTGATCTTCAAATGATGCTTTCTTGCATAGTTTTTAACCTTCTTTACTATCCCAGACTTTCAGTTGAAAGTCACCTTCTTTACCAAATGATCAAATTCTTTCATCTCCTTCAGATCTTCAAAGGAGTATAGTGTTGTTAGTAGCTTCTACATAGTTTCAATGATTATGATTATCTATCCAATGCATGAGATACTTCTCCAGCTTTTCAAACATACCATGTCATGTTTCAGTAACACAGAGAAGCTTTCAAAAACCAATAATTATAATATGATACTGTTATTAATTTTCTCACATGTAGAAAAAATCATAAGCATTATAGAGACATGTGCATGATCAAGCTTACGTACTTTATGTGTTCACCTTTGTCAATATATTTTACGCATGGATGTTTCTTTTCATGTATGGGATTTTCTAGGCCTCTTGTGCTCACCAGCTTTCTTCACAGGCTTTCCCACGTCCTTAGACAAGATTCTATAAAAAGATACTCTATCTCTGCCCACATGAACTCACCTACAACTTAAATATTTCCATTCTTGCATTTCTATAACTTTGTTACGGTAGAATGTTGTTTGGACAGTAAAATTTTTGTGAGAAATCTTGCAAAATGTAACAGTAAATATATGGATACCAGGATTTCAGATAATGATGGCTATCTTTATTGCAGGAATATGTGTGTTTAATGATCTCCAATCTAGAATCGTAGAGTGAGAAGCATTTTCCAATTCATCCTTCTTAGTTCTAGCCAGATTTAATTGCTGCCAATTAAGAGTCTCTATTATACTTTCTGCATATTGTTTATATTATTCATACCCTTATCTAATATTTATTGAGCACCTGGTATGCATCAGGTAAGGCTCTTTTCTAGGGATATAAGAATTAATAAAATGTGCTCCCTGCTCTTAAGGATCTTGCAGCATAGTAGTAGACAAACAAATACAGGAATACAGTGATGAGTATGGAAACTATGGCAAGTGTTATTGAAAGTAGTGCTGGGGCACAAAAAGAGGCATAGATGTTTCCTCACAAAGAGGGTGATTTCAAGAAAGTGCTCATTGAGAAATGACACTTGACCCAACTTTTGAAAGATGAACTGCCAGATGCAGAGGGGACAGCATTAGCCAAGATAAAAAAGAGGTGTAAACAGCATGTAAGGGAAATGCACATTGGATCTTAGAATACAGGAGTGGATGTGGGGGTTTATGGTAAGAGGCAAGACTGGAAAGGGATACAGGGCTTTACACCATGCACAAAACTTTACCTTTCATGCATCAGCTGACTAAATTCTTCCTGTTCACTGCTTCTACTGGGAGAAAGGCTAGAATCCTACGTAATCTCCTCTCCATTGCAGTAGAGGATTAAAAAATTAGGGGCTAGCTGACTTTGCACCCTGACCCCTGTGGAGGGATTAGGAGAGAAGTAGTAGTTCGTGGGAAGTAGGTGTCTGCTGCAGGCAGCCGGGGACTAAACATCTCATCCCCACCCCAACCCTGAGCCACCAACCTCCTGACAACCAGGGATCCCCAGCCACTTCTGACATTTCCATGTGTTCTGAAAGTCATCGGATGCTGTGGGAGACAGGGAATATGGGAAATTTCTAATGTTTTTTAGCCCTTTGAAAATGGAACACATTCACTTTATAATATGTAAGTTAATTTTTGAACTATCAATAGAGGAAAGCCCATACTCATAAATTTGTATTTTGCAATAGACACCAGTCATTTGCAATGTCTAACTTGGGTAAACTATCTAACCTCTCCGTGCATCTGTTTCCTCACTTCCTCATGAGGTTTTTGTAAACATTAAATAAGTTAATACCTGGAAAACACTAAAGCAGTATCTCATATATATTTAGAACTGAATATTTATTAGATCTTTTCATTATGAGTAGTAGCTTTCCTAATGTCCATTCCTTTACATATGTATATATTTATAATATATGCTAAATATATATGCTAAAATATGTACATTTTAGCAACAGTTTGAATTTCCATTTGGGTATACACCTTCCTAACACTTATGTGGTTTGGATGCAGGCCAATCAACATTTTGGAATTTACTATCCATAGTGTAGGCACATGGTCCAATAGCAATATGATAATTATGCATCTCTTCATGGGAAGGTTTGGAGTTTCTTGTTTTCCTTCCTGCTGTACATTTAAGTTGAGAAGTTACACAGCTGCAGTGGCAGCCACCATCTTGCTATCACATTGAACCTGAGACTGGAGCCAACACAACAGAAGGCAGAACTGAAATATAAAGAGAAGTCACTTCCTGTTGACATAATTCAACCCAGATCCATTCCCTGGAACCTTTAGTTGTCATTAGTTCCATTGCTTAAGCAATTTGGGTGGGGTCTTCTGTTATTTGTACATAAGAAAGTGTTATACAATAAAGAAATTATCCTGGAGGCTGTGAAGATTCACAGAAGGATTTTGAGTAGGGAAGGAACTTGATCAGATTTAAATTTTTAAAATATCATTCTAGCAGCATTGGGGAGAGCTGGCTTTGGAGGCTGATGGAAAGCAGGAGGAGATATAATCTAAGTAAGAAATGACAAGGACCTAAAAGAAGATAGTTGGGGGTGAAAATGGAGTGATGGAGGAGGAGAGACAGGAAGGTATTCGGTGACTGAATGAATTCACAGAGTGAAGAAAAACAGGGAGTCTAGGATGACTCCCAGCCTTTTCACTTTGCTGGTTTGGTGGGTGGTGAAGCCATTTATATGGATAGGAAATATCTAAGATGGAGTAGCATTTAAAGGGGGAAAAAAACAAATTAAGGTTTTGACATGTTGAGTTTCAGATGCCTGTGACATTACTAGATGAAGACACTAAGAGGGCACTTGGGCATGCCAATCTAAAATGCAAGTTAAAAATTTGGCCTGGAGCTTGACATTTGGCAGTAATTAATGGGGTGGGTCGAAGCTATGGGCATTAATGAGTTAGGCAATTTAGAGCGTGTGGAAGAGGATTGTGACCAGAATCACGAGGACATCGATAATTAGGAGCAGATAAAGAGGATCTAGTAAGAGAGGCAGAGAAAATAAAATGGTCAGAGAAGTGGGAGAAGAACCAAGAGATACCATGTCAAAGAGTTATAACTGGGGTTTGCAGAAAGCAAGAAGAGGTCAGCAGCATCACATGTGCCCTGGAGGTCAGGTAAAAAGGGGCATTTCCTCCCACTTGCTGTAGCACTTGAAGTAGAGGAAGAGCAGATGTCTCATTTCAAAGATTTGATGTGAAGTAAGGAAGCTGATAGATTTAGAGTAGACTACTCTTTTCAGGAGCTTGTTTTTAAGGGAAGTTGAGAGACTACAGCAGTGGTTTGCCTGTAAATGTTTAACAACCAACACTGTGGGGTGGAGGGAAATCTGATTTGTAGCATTTGCCAATTTCCCTCATATAAATAACCCCATTATAGTGAGGTCAATTTCAATCTACTAGAGTGACAGTGAAAGCAAAGTTGGGAAGAGATGCTCACATTCAGCTCTCGAGAGCCAAACTAGAGTGGGCTGTTTGCAGCACATAGATGAGCTACGGAAAATAACCCAGAGGTGGGGAATGGGGTAGGGAGAAAAAGCCAGTAATGAGGGGAAAGCTAACAAAATATATTAAAAATAATGAAGAGAGAAGCAACAAAATTATTTCAGAGAAGAGACCAGATCAAAAAGGGGAGAAAAACTGAGTCTTGACAAAAGGAGGTGATCTTGGATACAAATAGAGAAACACTTTTAAGTAAGAAATGGGAAATTTGTGGTACTTATGAGTAAGCAAATTCATGGTCTCCAGTTCTTTAAGAGGTAGGAGGTAAGATCATTTGGTTAGCGGTCAGGTGGATAGAATAGGGCGTTCAGAGGCTAGAAGAGCTTGTGTGGGAAACAGGAGCAGATGGTGAACAAAGGAGAATACTAAATATATATATGTGTATGTGTGTGTGTAAACACATACACACACCCACACACACATATTTAATATAGTTGATGTTCCTATCTTCCCCCACTAAAGTCCCTCTAGAGAAGTGAGAGAATTTTATTTTTCTTTGTTTCCCTGACATATATTCTAGCACACTTAGTTGCCTTTTACTAATATTTGTTAGTAGGTATGTATACAAGTAGATTGGCTGATTGAATAAACAAGCAAATCAATATATAGGTATTTTCTAAAAGGAAATTTTTTAAATGTCTTTTTTCTCAATCTCATTCAAGTCTCATTAACCCGAACTTATATGACATATTTATGGGATTTGGTGCTGTTTTTGTGGTGTTATTTGGAAAATAGTGGTCTTACTCCTAAGATTCAAGTTTACATAAGGAAAAGAGTATATTTAATATAGGAGATTATATACAGAGGTGACATAGAAAAAATATTGGAATGCCCTCCTTTTAGATAGGATATGTAAAATAGAACTTTTAATAATAGCAGTTGAAATATTTTCAGTGATCCTGGGTTGGATAAGATGTTCAATCTTGGGTTTATCACTTAGTATCTTCATATGCTGTGTTTATATTTGCTTATTTCTGCATTATGAATAATGCAAGTGTAGCTAATGTGGCTTTGAGATTACAGTAAGATTTGCTATAAACTTTTTGCAAATATCAGTAAATGTTGAATAATACAGAGAATTTGAGAGAAAAATTTTGAGATTCCTAAAATTATAGTAGGTAGTATAAACATAAGTCATTGCTTCCTACTGTATTCCTTGGTGATTTTATATTTTTCATTAATTCATTCGCTGATTAATTCATTCAATACTTACTCAAATGCCTATTATATGATAAGCATAGTTCTATGTGCCAGGAATATAGCAGAAAACTAGGGAAAAGCTTTTGTCATCATGTAACTTATATCTTAGTGGATGAAAAAGAGAATAACAACAAAATAATGAAGGGATATATAATATCAAGAAATCATAAATGCTATGAAGAAAAATACAGCAAGGTAAGCGGCTAGTGGGTGATGGGGGCTACAATTTAGATATGGTGATCGGGGAAGGCCTACCTGAGGAGGTGATACATAGGCAGAAAATACAAAAGGGAGCAATTTAAACTCTTTTCTAAAGGATTTATGGATTTTGAATGATTTTAAAAAATTGTATCAACAATAAAAGTAGGATATTCAGCAGTTCAGGTAAGACTTCTGAAGCATATCATTACCCATACTTTTGGTTTCTTAAATGGAATAAAATACAGATAATTTAAGTGCTGCCTGGTAACTTGGGGTGACAGTCATTATTATGATCCATTTAAATCAGAAGTTCTTTCTTTTCCCTCACTTACAGCAGCTCCAATCACAACCTATCAGCTAGCTGGCTGCTTCTAATCACGATAGTCTGCAAATCAGAGCAATGGTTAAAAGGATTCAGGGTAAACAGTTAAAAATTCTAATGGTGGTTTTAAAACTTGCCTACAGAAGAGCTTTTTGCTGTAAGCTTATAAAAATTCTTTTATCAGCTAAGAAAATTGTGTTTTGTAGACTGACTTTGGGAAAAGGAACATATAAATGCAAAAAATACTATTTTCGTGTCAGATCTTAAAAGCTAACATTTATTGAAGTATATTTACATACTATAATATTCATGGTGCTTACTTTATTTCAGACTTTGTTCTAAGCACCTTATCTGGCCCAACTCCTTTGAAAGCTAAACTCTTTGCCTTGGTCTTATTATCAGTAAAATGGGGAAAGCAGTAGTGCCTTCCTTAGAATTTTACTAATGAATTTATGATCTACAAAATATTACATTTAGCATAGGAAGAAGTATGTCTTTTATCAGAAGGATGAGAGAATAATGCATAAAGGCCCTCAGACAGGAATGAACTTGGTGCATTATAGGTATAGCAAAAAAAGGCCAGTATGACTCATTGAACATGTATATCTAACTAGGAGTACATGCTAACCTCCAGAATAATTATTATGTGTTTTATCTGTGCTTTTGTAAAATTTATCAATGTCTATAGGTGAATCCATGCAATGAGGGATTGATCCCTCCCGACAAAGAGCAATAATGCAGATGAGTTTCCCAATGTGGAGGCAGAAAAATGTAAGTCTGTTCTTAGAGGGAAATATGAAATCCAAAATACAAATTTCCCTTTAAGAAGAGAAGCATCATTGAACTAAGAGGAAACTGGAAAAAATTACTTTTGTTTATATAGGTAATATGTGTAAATTCCTTCTTTTAATGAGAGCAACTTGAGGGAACAGAGTATTCAACGCCTTATTTGCTAACTGACTGAAACCGGATAAAGAGAGAGAGAGAGAAGCAATGTGGTAACAGGCAAGTACATATTTCTCCTCCAAACAGTAAACTTTGTATAGATATCAAGAATCACAAAATACGTCTTAGAGAAATACAAGTTATAAAGCATGGATAGTTAAGGATATGTCAAAAGACAAAATTACATCAAATTTAGTTATAGATCTAATTGGCTTTTATTTTTAATTTGTACATTGGGCAGTGGTGTACATTCTATAAAATAGAGTGAGAACTACCACTAGGCAATAGAAGAACAGTGGGTTTTGTAAGGTGGTAACAAGGAAACAGAACAATAGGGGGGAAAAAAAACACAGTTAACTTCAGGTGAATTCAGTTTACTCTATCAGAAGGGTTAAATGAGAGGAGATTATCTTACTATGTTGATTCAGATAGACTAGAATCTCCTGTTTTAGGAAAAACTGTCTGTTTGGGGATCTATTTGCTTCCTTAGAGTTTTAGTTTGATTACGTGGCATTTAGCATGAGTGATTCCATTTTGGTTTGGTGTGGTCTGTTGGGGCCTGGTGCAGGAGCTTCGTCCAAAACAATGGCCTTCCCTAATTTTGTTTAACAGGTATAATGGAAGTTCATAAATTATACTTGTAAATCATTTCAGATATAACTAATGTTCTGAGATTTCCCATGGAACAGTTCAGGATTTGTTCTTCTAAACCTACAAAAAGCCAAATTAGTTTTTAGTTTTATAGACAGCTATTACAATTCTATGTATTTATTATGCCACAATTTTAAATATTGAAATAAAAATTCTCCTGAATTTTTAAAGCCAAACAGGATATGGAGTTCTGTTCATACTTCAACATAAGATAAAGGTGATTAACTAAATTTCCAGTAGAAACTTTATACTTCTACTTTCTTTGTTAGGAAGAATATTTTATTTTTTGCTTTATATCTTGAAGGCAAAAACATTTAGGTTTGGAACTCTGAGACATTTAAGACTTTGTATAACAAATTCTGACAATATGTAAATACTTTTTAAACCCAGATCAACAGGTAGAAGTTGTTTCATAATAAGAGTTTCCTATGTGCACAACATTATAAAATTGATGGCTTAGAAACTTCCCCAGGAAGGAATCAGTAACTTGTGTGAACCTGGGCTGGCCATTGAAAAACGGCAAACTCAGTCTCTATTTGCCAAATAAGGAAGTTGAACTAGATCATCAGTCTGTGACCCAGTAAATGAAATACTTCATAAAATGTCAAGCATTTACTGACTTTTCTTCCTTCCCTCTATATGTCTTAGTTTATGCCAGTGTCATATTGTGTAAAAGCCCATACTTCTAGTTTTCTTATTTTAGTCAGTAAGCCCATATGATATGCAGAATCCATCTAGACCACAAACTTATTTTCTAATAATAATTTTTCCAAATTGTTTTGATTCATTAAACATGTCATATGATAGAGATATTTTAGCCTTAAAAAAAGCACAATTAAAATCTCATCTGTAAATGACAAGAATATTCATGAGTTACCTTTGTACTTCTATGCTAATTACAAAACTAAATATTTTAAATCATGCTTTATAATTCAGAGATATTTCTCAATTAGAAAACTGACTAGGCTTAGCTGCTTGATGTTAAATTTGTATTTGCAAAGTATAAATACAATTTTATTTACTAAGGGTTTATAATATCCTACCATCGTGCTACAGACATTTGCCTAACAAATTTTAAATTAGCCTCAGTGTCTAAATGACTCTTGGTAATACCATAAGCCATTGGTTTATGTCAACATTTTCAGGTCATTAAAGAGCCTTTATTGTCCAGCGTTTATGATATGAAGTAGCAGGATGCTTTCCTCAAGCTGCCAGTGCCAAAAATTCTCCTATATGTTATTCATCAAGTAAAAATGGCTCTAAGAGTTCACCAAAAATAAAATGCCTTCAGAAGAGAAAGTTGAAGTCAACATTCTGAGGCTTACATTGCCCCTTCCTCAAAGTAATAAGGTGTGACGGGGGCAACACAGTGTACCCTAAATTACTTAAGGATGAATGATACATTTTGATTCCAATGTATCAGTTTGATTTTGGGCACAAGTCTACATTTGAAATGTAAAAGTAAGGCAGCAATATATTAATATTACAAAGAGACTGGTGGGTTAGTTATGTCTGGACAACCGAATCCCTTAACGACTAGAGTCAGCTCCACTGCCCCCATAGGGAGTGGAGACCATCATCCAGGGCACTCTGGTGAAACACACACAGTCTCTAAATCTGTCATTGGAATTGCTGAATCTATACAACAAAATTGTTGCTCTTCCCTACACCATGCGATGAAAGTCTTGGTGTCCTTGGGGATCCATGCAGTGCCAGACACTGTCTACTCCTGCACTACACTGTCAGGATGTACTTTCTTCTACCTGGAGAAAGTACGATCCTTTTATCTCCTTTTGGGCTATCCCACCACCATTGCTTTCTTCCCAGTGAGTCTAAGGAAAAGGAGATTGGCACTAAAATCAGCAATTTTATTATATTCTATGAGTCTATGTCATTTGGATAAAAATTTACTCTCTTAAAGAAAAAACAAAAACCCTGAACCTAGTTCTACTCTTGACCCGAGAATTATCACTTAGATTAGATATCAAATAATCTAAGAATCACTTAGTTCAATTCAAATTTTCTCTGATTTCACTTCAGTGAACAGTGTACTCTAGTGATTTTAACCAAGCAGATACAATGGGCTGAAAGAGAGTTAATGAAGGAAAGGACCAGATTATCCTGTCCTTCCCTAGAGAAAAGTCTGAGTAAGACTCAGCCTTTAATTATGGACAGCCAAGAGGGCAGTTTGAGGATAATAGTAAACATTCATTCAAATATTTTTGAGCAGTTATTCCATACCACTGTTCAGCTCAGGATATCCAGAAATCAAAGACTGAATTTGATTTTAAGCAATTTAAGACACAAGGTAAGTGATAAAAATGTAAATGAATAATTGAAATATAGCATACTGGATATCTGGGGATTAGAAGAGGAAAGTGGAGGATACAAAGCCACTACACAGGGCAAGGGACAACCAGACAAGCTTCCTAAGAAAGTAATATCAGAATTTTAAAAATTAAAGCACCATAAGTGAGGGAAAAAATGGAGTGTTTCAGCAAAGAAAACAACATATGGAAAGGCCAAAGAGAGAGTGTGGAATGTTTGTGAAGTGGTTAGGAATAGGAATGGTTAAAGCATAAGGATGTGTGTGTGTGTGTGTGTGTGTGTGTGTGTGTGTGTGTGTACGGCAGAGCATGAAAAGAAGCTGGGTACCATATCAGCACCTTCAGAGAAGTTGTTGGTATGGTATCCAAGAAGTATGCATTTGTTGTTGAAGTCAATATAGAGCCACTGAGGGGTTTAACAGCAGTAGTAATGCAGTATGAGGTAATACGATCAAATATGCATTTGCTGGCTTCAGTATGGAGGATAAATTGAAGGACAGAAAAAGTAGAGTCTCAGAAAACATTTTTAAGGTTCCTGCAGTAGGTCTTACCAAATGAAAATAGCTGAAACTGACAGTAGCAGAAAGAGGAAGCATGTAATAAATTCCAGAATTTTTGCAGTATAGTTTAGATAAGAGTTGATGAGTTATTTTGTTAGTGGTTACCCTAGGGGCTAGCATTAACAACTTAATTTATAACAATCTAATTTAGGTTAATATCCACTTAATTCAAATATTATCTAAATTACACAGCTAATATCATACTTAATGGTAAAAGACTAAAAGTTTTCCCCTAAGATCAGGAACAAAATAAGGATGCCCATTTTTCACCACTTCTACTAGGCACTGTACTGGAAGTTCTAGATAAAATAAGTAAGCAAGAAATGAAATAAAAGGCATAAAAATTGAAAGGAAAGAAATAAAATTATTTGCAAATATCCTAAGGATTTCACACACGACACCAAAAAAAAAAAAAAAAAAACCTATTAGAGTTAATGAATTAAGCAAAGTTGGAGGACACAAGATCAATATACAAAGTTCAGTTGTATTTCTAGATACTAGGCAATGAACAATCTATAAATAAAATTTAAAAAACAATTCCCTTTAAAATAGTAACTAAAAATAAAAAAGTACTTGGGAACACATTTAATAAAAGAAAAGCACTTGCCCAACTATAAAACATTATTGAATGAAATTTAAGAAGACCTAAGTAAGTAGAAAGATATCTCATGTTCATGGATTGAATGAGCTAATTTTGTAACAGTGACAATACCCTCAAATTTGCCTACAGATTCAATGTAATTCCTATAAAAATTTCAACTGCTTTTGGCCTTTTTTATGGAAATAAAAAAGCTCTTCTTTAAGATCATACATAATCCAAGGGATCCAGTATAGCCAAAACAATCCTGAAAAAAGAACAAAGATGGGACGACTTATACTTTTTGATTTCAAAACTTACTGCAAAGCTACAGTAACAAAGACAGTGTGGTATTAGCATAGGATAAACATAAAGGTCAATAGAATATATTAAATAATTGAGGTTCCAGAAACAAACCCATACATTAATGGTCAACTAATTAATGGTCAATTAATTCCAACAAGACTACCAAGAGTAGTCATTTCAACAAATGGTGCTGAAGCAACTGATATCCATATGCAAATAATGATAATAATAATAATAATAAATCTGAGCCCATACCTCACCCTATAAAAATTAACTTAAAACAGATTACAAATCTAAATGTGAGAACTAAAACTATGACAATATTAGAAGAAAACATAGGTATAAATTTTCACGAGCCTGAATTAGAGAAATGTTTATTGATACAACAACTAAGGCACAAAGAACCAAAGAAAAATAGATAACTTGGAGTCTTCAAAACCAAAAACTTTTGCATGTCAAAGGATATTAATAAAGAAAGTGAAAATACAACCCCAGAATAGAACATATTTCCAAATCACATATCTGATAAGCGTCTAATAGCCACAATATATAAGGAATTTTTACAACTCAAATAAATTCAAATAAAATTTAGCCAATCACCACAATAAAATATTAGCTAGAATGTTAAGAAATTGGAACCCCATACTTTGCTGATGAAAATGTAAAACATTACAGCTGCTGAGGAAAAGTTTGGCAGTTCCTCAAAGACTTAAATATACAGTTACCCCATGACCTGCAATTCCATTCCTAGGTATCTACACAAAAGTACTCAAAACATGTTCACTCAAAATTTATACATGGATGTTTATAGCACCATTATTCACAGTAGCCAAAAAGTGCAATCAATCCAGTTCATCAACTGATAAATGTTTTCCTTTGGGTAGATGTCCAGCAGTAGGATTGCTGGATTGGATGGTAGGTCTACCTTTATTTCAGGAAGGAAGGGAGGGAGGGAGGGAGGGAGGGAGGAAACTATTTGCAAATATCATAAGGACTGTTTTCCATAGAAATTGTACTAATTTGTAGTCCCATCAACAGTGTATAAGCATTCCTTTCTCTCTGCATCCACACCAGCATCTATTGTTTTTTGACTTTTTAATAATGGCCCTTCTGACGAGGATAAGGTGGTATCTCACTGTAGTTTTAATTTGCATTTCCATGATGATCAGTGATGTTAAGCATTTCTTCATATGTTGTTTGGCCATTTGTCTATCTTCTTTCAAAAAAATTTTGTTCATGTCTTTTGCCCACTTTCTGATAGGGTTGTTTGTCTTCTTGCTGATTTGTTTGAGTTATTTGTAAATTCTGGATATCAGTCCTTTGTTAGATTTATAGTTTGCAAATATTTTCTCCCATTCTGTAGGTTGTCTATTCACATTATTGATTATTTCCTTTGCTGTACAGAAGCTTTTTAATTTAGTTACATCCCATTTATTTATTTTTGTTGTTGCTATATTTGTCTTTGG
The DNA here is from genome assembly GCF_020740605.2 of Lemur catta. Taxonomy (NCBI): domain Eukaryota; kingdom Metazoa; phylum Chordata; class Mammalia; order Primates; family Lemuridae; genus Lemur; species Lemur catta. The sequence continues at coordinate 53,013,381 of NC_059136.1, forward strand.
GATCTTAGTCAGAAATTATTTGCCTAGGCTGATGTCTAAAAGAGTTTTTCCTATATTTTTTCTAGAATTTTTATGTTTTCATGCCTTGCATTTAAATCTTTAATCCATCTTGAATTAATTTTTATATACAGTAAAAGATAGGGGTCCTGTTTCATTCTTCTGCATGTGGCTAGCCAGTTTTCCCAGCACCATTTGTTGAATGGGGCTTCCTTTCTCCAGTGTATGTTGTTGTCTGTTTTGCCAAAGATCAGTTGGTTGTAAGTAGATGGTTTTATTTTGGGGTTCTCTATTCTAATTTTAAGGCTGCCAATTTATTATGTCAGTAGCACAAACTTTTCATTAATTCCTTCTCATATTTGCTTCCCAATTCCTTAACACATGACTTGATTTTTATAAATTCCCAAATTCCAAAAATTTGTCACTTATTTTATAAAAATAAGAAACCTGTGTAGGGAATGGGAGGAAGGAGGCTAGATACATACACATACACACACACACACACACACACACACACACACACACACACACACACACACGGTGTTCATTATAAGAAATACATGTAAGAAAGAGTGCCAAAAGCATTTCCTAAAGATATTCTATTCAGTGCTTCCCTTTACCAGTACAAAGAATAAAAAGTTTGTCAAAATGGGATTTATGGCATTTTCTCCTATAGTTCATCACAAATAATTTCAAAGTTTTCTTTTATTATGTTATATTTTTATTATAAAGCTAATATATTTTCTTCTAGAAGTCTTATAGTTTCATGCCTTAGGTTTAAGTCTGTTATCCACCATGAGTTGATTTTTGTGAGAGGTGAAAGGTGCAGACCCTGTTTCAGTCTTCTACACGTGGCTATCCAATTTTCCCAGAGCCATTTATTGAATAAGGATTCTTTTCCCCAATGTATGTTTTTGTCTGCTTTGTCAAAGATTACATGGCTATATGAAAATGGTTTTATATCTGAATCCTCAGTTCTGTTCCTTTGGTCTATGTCTTTGTTCTTGTGCCAGTACCATACTGTTTTAGTTACTACAGCCTTGTAGTATAGCTCGAAGTCTAGTAAATTGATGCCTCCCAATTTGTTCTTTTTGCTTAAGATTTCTTTTGCTATATGGGGTCTTCTCTGGTTCCTATAAGAATTCTAGAAGAAAACATTGGGAAAACACTTATAGACATTGGGCTATGGAAAGAATTTATGAAGAAGACCCCAAAGGCAGTCATAGCAACAACAAAAATAAATAAATGGGGCCTGATTAAATTAAAATGCCTCTGCACAGTCAAGGAAACTATCATGAGAGCAAACAGACAACCTACAGAATGGGAGAAAATATTCGCAGGCTACATATCCAATAAAGGCCTGATAACCAGAATCTATATAGAACTCAGGAAAATCAACAAGAAAAAAATCAAACAACCCCACTGAAAAGTGGGCAAAGGACACGAACAGAAACTTTTCAAAAGAAGACAGACTAATGGCCAAAAAACATATGAAAAAAATGCCCAAAATCTCTAATCATCAGGGAAATGCAAATCAAAACCACAATGAGATATCACTTAACTACAGTGAGAATGGCTTTTATCAAAAAGTCCCAAAACAATAAATGTTGGTGTGGATGCGTAGAGATGGGAACACTCATACACTACTGGTGGGACTGCAAACTAGTACAACCTCTGTGGAAAGCAATATGGAGGTACCTCAAAGAGCTATAAGTAGAACTACCATTTGATCCAGCAATCCTATTACTGGGCATCTAGCCAAAGGAAAAAAAGATATTCTATAAAAAATACATCTGCACTAGTATGTTTATAGCAGCACAATTCACAATAGCAAAGATGTGGAAACAACTCAAGTGCCCATCAATACATGAGTGGATTAATAAAATGTGGTATATGTATACCACGGAGTACTACTTAGCTACAAAAAACAATGGTGATCTAGCACCTCTTGTATTATCCTGGATAGAGCTGGAGCCCATTCTACTAAGTGAGGTATCACAAGAACGGAAAAACAAGCACCAGATGTACTCACCAACATATTGGTATTAACTAATCAACACTTATGTGCACAGATAGTAGTAACATTCATTAGCAGGTGGGAGGGGGAAGGAGGGGATGGGTATATACATACCTAATGGGTGTGGTGCACATGGTCTGGGGAATGGACATGCTTGAAGCTCTAACTTGGGTAGGCCAAAGACAATATATGTAATCTAAACATTTGTACCCCCGTAATATGCTAAAATTAAAAAAAGCTAATACAAAATCTTTTAAAAATATTTTATAATTTCTTTCTAAGACATCCCTAAGACACTGAAATTGCAATGAGTTTGTAAAGAAATTAAATGTATTTGTATAAGTGTTTCAATGACAAATTAATCTATGGCACAATAATTTTAATTGTGAAAAACATCTGAAGCAATTTTTCAAACATTTCATTTTAATCAACTAATGGAAAATATCCAATCATATTTGCATACAGTTAATTTTAAAATGTTTTGTTGATATTAGACAAGTAGAATACATTACTGTTTTTTGTTACAGGATGAGATGTTTGTTTACTCAAGGACTGAAGATTAAGTGAAGTTAAATATTTATAAAGTAGGGCAAATAGTATTGGAGTAGTAGTTGATACAAGAGCAAGTAGCAAGCAGATCTTGAAGAAGACAGTAATTTATTGTATTGAAGCAATTCTGGGCAACTCACCAACAATAAATCCCTGCAATATGCAAATACATTAACTCCAGTCTAAAAAACATTTACAATAAACTTTAGTTTCTCTTAGCACTTCATACTTTTCTCCTGTTAACTAACATTTGTTAAAACAATCTGATTACCTACTACCAAGACTGGCTCTAGAGATCAAAGAATTTTTTTTTTTTTTTTGAGTTTTTACAAGAAGCTGTCAAGAAGCAACTACATATTTTTGTAGATGAGATGTTTCTATGTATTTTACTATGGTCAAATCACCCTGATTGAATGTTTCACTGTTGCCACTATTTCTTCATAACTCAATGGCATAGCCCAGTAACCTCAGTATTAGTGACCTGCACTTAAACTGTATGCTGGTTCTCTACAATGCAGGAAAGGTGGAGTCTTAAGAAGACAAGCCATAAGCTGGAAGGAGTTACACCCAGCAGTCATAAACCCTATCCATCAGGAAAACAAAAAACAAAGAATATTCCCAGAGAAACCTCTACCCATTAGACAATTTTTTCTTTTATAATCCCATAAATAAGATTTTTCCTTTTAAATTATGTTCTGTTAGCTTCAGTTGAAACTGGTTGGTCATAGAAAATTTTAAAAGGCTGTCAACAAATCACTGCACTTAGTCCAAAGGGCACATGTGGCAACACTTGGATACCCATGACCTTAGGGTGAAACAGTTTTTTCCAGTGAGGATTCTGTACTCCCTCACTGTGAGGCTGAACTAAGAAAATACACAAAGAAGCCAATTCTCTTCTGAGAAACGAACAGTTGTCCTCATCCAACAGTATTTGTTACAAGTCTTCAGCTAAGTGCCTGGCATCATGTTAAGTACTGTCATCACAAGTAAGGTAGAATTACTAACCTTAAACTGCTAAATCTAGTGGGAGAAATAGAGGAGGCACTTCTTTAAGTGTGAAACAGAGTGGCCACTCAGGATCCAAGAAGGTTGCTGTGGCTAAATCATAGGGTAGATTTAGGGGTGCATCCAAGGATAGGGCTACAAAGGGAGAGAGAAATGCTATGGTAAATATGTCACATATTTTTCTCATTTAGTCCCTACAAAACAAGTCTATAAGACAAATACTATTTTGGTCCTGCCATTATAGAGGAGAAAACTGAGGCACAGAGAACTACACTGACACAGATGTACACTGACGCCTATGCTACCCACTCACAGGTAAAAGGACTGTCATCTGAGGGAGGAGGTGGGAGGATTATCTGGAGGATGGGCAGCTCCCACCCTCCAAGCCTAGGAATATCTTAAAGGGTCTTGTGTACCAAGACAGGCATCTGCATTTCTTCCAGTAGTTACACAAATAAGTAACACAATTAGCTTTGCATTTCAGAACAGGGAACCTACCCGGGAGTTTAGTGTGGATTGCAGGGGACAGACCTCACAGCAGGCAGGTTAACTAAAGGGCCAAAATTGTAATCCAGGTTAGAGATGATGAAGTCATAAATTCTTGCAGCAGAAATGAAAAAGAGCAGTGGCCCTACCAGCGGATTAATTCAATTATGGATATTTAAATTTTTAGATAATGACCTTAGAATAAGAAGTATGCTCTTGATAATCTCTGAGACTCATTAAATGTTCTGGTCTAAAAAGATGACAGGTAATGAGTAATCTTGTAATGGTATTAATCCTGCCCAGGGCTCTTCTTTTTTCCTATTACTTTCTTCTTTTTTGGTATTTATTCTTGGCTATGAAACAAAAGTATCACCCTCTCGGTATCTGAATCTCAGAGAGCAGTCTGACCGACACTGAAGTTTAACACAGCCCCAAACAACCAGCTTCCAGCACAGTTGTGATATGTTTCATAGTAGCTTTACAAGGACCCCCCCCCCCTCAGAATATAGTTGAAACCCCTTTGCTCATTAAATTTATTTTTAACTTTTAAAGTAGGATTTTTTTTTTAATTTAAAAGAGGATTGTACTGGACAGGAATAAAAATAAGCAAAGAATAAATGTACATCATAATCTTTGCCTTTATTGTGAAACAAATGAAACTAACCCACAAATAACAGTGATTCACACACCTCTCCAAACCCTAAAAGGGCCACAAAATACTCCTGTCAAGACACTGTTATATGACTTAAGTAGCAAACAAAGACCACCACCTCTGGTACCACTTTCATCCTGATTCCTTGGCCCTTTAATGCTTCAAAGAATGCCACTTGATAGAAGACACACAATATATACTTTACTCCAATTTAGTTTGTTTATATAGGAGTTCTGAGTAGGCAGCATAATGAACTGAGGAGATAGCCCTTTGAATGGTAGAAAAGACATGCTCTTACTTCTTTTCTTTTAAATTTTTTATTTTAGCATATTACAGGGGTACAAATGTTTAGATTACATATATTGTCTTTGCCTCATCTAAGTCAGAGCTTCAAGCATGTCCATCCCCCAGACGGTGTACACCACACCCGTTAGGTGTGAATATGCTCATCTCCTCCTTCCTCCTCCCACCTGCCTGACACCTGATGAATGTTACTACTATATGTGCACATAAGTCTTGACCAATTAATACCAATTTGATGGTGAGTACACAAACAGATATCACTTAACTCTAGTGAGAATGGCTTTTATCAAAAAGTCCCAAAACAATAAATGTTAGTGTGAATGCAGACAGATAGGAACACTCATACACTACTGGTGGGACTGCAAACTACTACAACCTCTGTGGAAAGTAATATGGAGATACCTCAAGGAGCTACAAGTAGAACTACCATTCGATCCAGCAATCCCATTACTGGGCATCTACTCAAAGGAAAAAAAGATGTTCTACAAAAAAGACCTATGCTCTTACTTCTTAATAATAGTTGTATCCGAGCTATCCACAGGTCCTAGAGATTTAGAATATCACCTTGAAGAAATTCTAAAATTTAATAACTAATCTGAAGAACTGTGAATAGTTACTGACACTTGACATCAAAAAGGACCGAATTAGAAATTGGAATTTGTTATAATTGCTGTTCACCTTGCATCTCTCATCTAAGAACCTAATATCCTCTATTCATGGCATTTCACCTTTGTTACCTCAGTTGAGTACTCAACCCATATTAGTTTCCAATCCCTCTAAATAAAGATTTATCCGGGGTAAGCACATGGCTAAGAATGGCTAAATGTAACCCTTTATGGAAATGATAAACATTAGGGCTGCTATCGTTTGAATGTTTGTCTGCCTCCCAAACCTCATGTTGAAATTTAATACCCAATGTTGGAGGTGGGGCCTAATGGGAGGAGTTTAGGTCATGAGGAAAGATCCTTTGAGAATGGCTTAGTGCTATCCTTATGGCACAGAGTGAGTTTTTGCTCTATCAGTTCCCAGAGAGCTGGTTGTCAAAAAGGAGCCTAGCACCTCCCCCAGTTCTCTTTTTTGCTTCCTCTCTTACCATGCAATCTCTGCACAAACTGGCTTTCCTTCCAGTATGCTTCCACCATAAGCTGGGGCTTTCACCAGATGCCCAGTTTTCCACCCAGCAGAATTGAGCTCCAAATAAACCTTTTTTTTTTTATAAATCATCCAGTCTCAGGTATTCCTTTAAAGCAGCACAAAAAGGACATAGATAAGGCAGAAGGGAACCACGGTCTTTCTCTGAGATTGTTAGCTATGAGGCCATGTAAGCCTAGGACAGACAGTGAGCCGATTTGCTGCCATGAGTTGCCTGCAAATGATGCCATAATCAGAAGTTAGAAAAGGCAGGAGAGACACAGAGACACCCAGAATCCTAGTGATATTGTTTGAATTCCTGGATCTCCTGGGTTTGAATCAAACCCACACCCTTTATTTTTCTCATCCCCTTTTCAAATAAGCTAATGTGAATTGAGTTTCTGCCACTTGCAGCTAAAAGAGTCCTGAGGACCAAAGCCAGAATAACAATAAATCATTTTCTTTCCTTTGAAAACATAAAATAATATTGATTAAACACAGGTACATTATATACTGAAGTAAATTTATATTTTGTTCATCAATAGATTAACAAGTTATGAGCTGGTACTCATAATTCCTTTGGCACCAAGTAACCAAATATTAGAGAACCTGAGGTACAAAGCCAGAGAAATATCCTTTTAGAAGAAACTTTTATAAAGAAAGCCAATGACAAAACAGACTCAAAGATTTTTCTCAAAAGTATACAAACAGTAGGAATCTGAGGATTTCAACAACATTTAAAACAATGTGGTGAGCTGCATTGCAGAGCATGTTTTATGAGTGAACATATTTCATGAATTATGCATTGCAACAGAATCTTATTTGGTAAGTATTCTGACCTCTGCTATTTCTGTGCTGGTGTCTGTTTTACTCTCAATTAATCAGAAAAGAAATTAGCATGGTAGATAACAGATAATGCTACAATTAAAGACAGAAGGTTGAAAACCCTTATAGTAATTTAACATTTAGAAGCACGAAATTAGCTTTGAAATAAAAATGAAATCAAAGAGCAGGAGTAAGAAGTAACCTCTTCCTAGTCCAAACTATAATTTTTGAGAGGACATAAAATTGCTCACTATATTTTTAATCTCCACAAAGTAGTTCATTTGCTTTTGATCAATGAGTTGATCAATGTGAGCTCTGCATTCAAACTGAACATAGTACATTAAAAAGGAATCTGTTGGTCAGATATAGGAGACAACTTTTACAAAGGACACTTCATTAGTGAAATTATAGGCAAAAATTTTCATCAGACATGGGAAATTAGAATGATTATAAATACATGCGTATGCATAAATTTTCCTAAAAATTAAAATAATTTAATGATTTCTATCATAAGGAAACTAGTAATTATAAAATTCATCTTCTTTGCAAAAATGAGCTTTTTTCTAAAACACAAATGTTTAGACAGGGAAATTAATTTAAAAAGTGCCATGACCTATAAAGTCCTACAAATCTCCCATAATAACCCTCTATTGTTGCCCACTTCCTCTCTGACTTTACTTCCTATCACTTTCCTCTGCTCAGTCTGTGCCAGTGGAACTGTCCTCCTTAATGTTCAAATGCTCCAGGTATACTCTAACCTCATGCTCCTTGCACTGGCTGATCTCACTGCTTGGAATGCTCTTTGTCCAATATTCACATGGCTCACTCCCTCCTACCCTTCAAGATTTTGTTCTAGTGCCATTTTCTCAAGAAGGCCTACCTTAAACATCTGGTTAAAACTGTCCCCATGGCAAAGCTGAAAGATCTCTGGCTTCAATTAAAGCAAAATTTTCTATTCAGAGGCAAAATCAACTGGTAACTTTACTCTTTTTCTACCTTCATTGACTAGAGAAAGACTGGCTTATCTTGGCAGAATTTAGGTTAAAAAACAAGAACTATTCTTTTTTTCAATATATTTTCCTTTTTACTCTTTTTCTTGTCTCATTGGAATAATGCTGTAGGCAATGTTAACATTTAAGATCCATGTAAACACAAGAAAATTTACCTAATCAGAGTGCCCCAACACTCACTGCAGTTGTTGTTTTGTACTTCAACGCACTAGGGACATTCTTCCATTAGTAAGATTGGTTCACCTTGGGAATGCTTCTTGGAAGAGTGAAAGATGGAGGGAGACATGTGCAGACCTTTATTTACTACCCAGCCCATCCCTGGTCTAAGTGATAAATGAGAAAATGCACAAGTAAAACACTTAGAGTATCTGGCACATGGTGAATACTTAACAGATGTGAACTCAGCATCTGGGGAAGGAGGTGGTTGATGTCAACAGAGGGCTCTTAAAAGAGGAAGAAAATTTCATGGTAGTCAAGGACAAACACAGGATACAGTCAGTCCATGCATTGGCAGCAATTTCTAATTTTTTTTCTTTTTTGTACAGACTTTTCTTTTCCAATAAAGTATTATATTGAAACTCAACATGCAAAACGACAGCAACACTGCTCTCCTTGGGGATGGGAATGGCAGAGCTAAAATTCAGGCATATTTGTTGTTCACCGTTAGTTCTTTCCTCTGTATCATATACTATTCTTTAATGTAATAATGTTTTATTATTGTTGAGTTTTCATTGAGTTGATTAATGAGAACATATAAAGTTGTATAAAGAGGTGTCATGACAAATGTTTTTCACGTAACAAAACTAGAGCCTTCTCAACAAAAGGTTAATATTAAGTTTTCGCAACATCAAACACAACAGATATTTGATAGTTCCCAATGAAAGAGGTGATTGTTTTACAACTCTAACATAAATCATCATCTAGAAAATATTCCCTTATGAAGGGAGGTAAAAGGAATTTCTGGCATCAATTAAAGTGCACTTGGAGGTAGAATCTGGAGTCTGTGTCTTTGGTTAGTGGGGAAGCCTGAATGTGAAGGAGAGGCTATGCTATTAAATAATTTTTCTCTTCTATCTCCTCACTCTTCCTTCTCACTGCTCATATCTTTTCAAAATAGTCTTTTCAAAATAGTCTTAACATAATTCCGAAATTGGTGAAAATTTTCTTCTTTGTATTGAGTAAAATCTAGGGTTGCTTCGCTCATCCGTGCCCTCCACCACCACCACCATCACCCCCAACCTGAACATCAACCTGCAACTTCTGCTTCTTACCTGTTCCTGCTGCCCCCTGGGCCACATGTTATTGCCGGGTGCAGACTCATTGTCCAAGGACTCCTTCATTATAAAGACTGTGTTTCATTAATTGTAGTAGAAAAATAGATGTTCCCAAAAAACTAACCTATAAAATCCATTACATTTTTTTCGTTGAAACATGAATCGTCAACTCAAAACATTTACTATGGAAAAAATGTATTGAATGCCAGTTGTCCTTTCAACAAATGAAATTTTTCACAAAGCTGTGTTTTAAATTGTGATTTTGAAGCCATTTTACCTAAAAACTATTGTTTTCAGCATATTATTTGTAGAGATAAAAATGGATCCTGCATTAGAAAAAAATTTTGCTCTTGTCACATGAAGTACTGCAGATTTGCGTTACTAAGTCTTAAAGATATTACTCAATACTTTCAGCTGTCAAAAAGCTGTAAGCAAGTAATAACTGTTGTCAAGAATGAGAGAAAAAGACAGAGAGAGAGACACAGACAGAGATGGAGAGAGAAAGAAGAGAAATAGGTAAGAGATGAGAGAGAGAATGAGAATTAAAAACACAGTGTGATTTCATACTTATCACCAAGAAATTATTTGTGGAAAAGAGAATATCCTCAGTAAATACTTAACTGATAAAATACTATCTATTTTGCCCTAAATTCTCAAAGGAAGGGCTTATTCGATTAGCACTATTATAGACAAAACAATGGAATTATGGACCTATGGGACAGACTAAATAAAATGTTAAAGTGGAAGTTTTCGTAACTATTCCCATTTTTCCCCTTATAAAAAAGATTTTTGCTATCATGCATTTTTGGGCTAACCAGAGGCAAAGAGTAGAAACAGATACGAGAAGAAACCTAAATCCGTGACAAGGAGCTCCATAGGCAGGAATGGGCTATAACCAAGAGAAGGAAATGTGTGGGGGGACAATGGGAGAAAGAAAGCGGGGTGCGGTTAGGACAGTTCCAGAACCTTACGAAGAGAGAGCTGAGCACTTAGGTACAACTTCAGAATGAGGATTCTAGGAAGTCTTGCTATGTGATGTGAGATATAATTACATCATTACATGTCAATAATAGTTACTACTGCTCTACAACTTGCAGCCCGAGAGCAATTTCCTGACAAAGAGGTGCCAATTTATAGGGTCATGCTCCAGACGTAAACTTCACTCAGCTTCTCAGGCTCACTCCAGACCCACAAAACTTCCCTCAAACTTGGAAAAAAAGAAAAGAACCATAACCATCAATAGGACTCCACTGTTAAACTTTAGGACACAATGTACTGCTGATCTGCAACTATTCTTAGTCAAAAAAGTTTTGTTGATTTTTAACTTAGGCTAACCAGCCAATTCACAACAGTGCCCACACTATAAAAAATAAAGGATGTCCTTTATTCCTCCTGCCCGAGGCGACTGAGCAACCCATTTATCTCAGGGAGTTAGTCTCTCAAATGTTCCCCGAGAATGCTGCCTAAGGGGAAATGGCTGCAGCTGCTGCTTAATGCAATTTTTGTCAGGAAGATAAGTTTCCTCATTGAAAGGGTAAATGAAAGAAGAAAAGGCTTCTGCAAACTGTCATATTTCACAAGAAAAAGGCCTTTTAAAATTCCCTTGGAGTTTGATTTTCTCTTATAGACAAAAGAGCTTTAATTGCTCTACTTCAAGATGGGAGAGATGTGCCTTGTATCTTCCGTCCAAATCTAGACAAAAAGTTTAATTCTCTGAAAGTCTGCTCCTTTTCTGTTAAATCACTTTCCCTCTGGATATAAAGTTGCCCAATAACCAGTCCCCAAATGGGCTGCCTTTAGTGGAATGTGGTTTTCTTTAGTCAAAGGAAAGCCCGTCCTCTGGTTCCTTGGCCAAGGGGCAGTCAGCCTGCTTCTCTGTCCTCTCTAAGCAGAGCTCTGCTTCAATGTCATCAGCTAGACAGAAGGCTTTTGGATAGACACCAACTTGAAATTACTTCTGCTGGAAGGTCTTATAGAACTAAGACACTGTGAAGCAATCAGTTTGAAGAAAATAGTATGATATACTTTAGGTAGTTAAATTATTTTTGTAAGGAATCTTTATGAAGCCCAAAGGTTGGTTGAATACCATACAAAAAGGAACTGTCAAAAGATTTCTGAGCAAGGAAGAAACTTCAAACTACTGGCCAACAAGATTGACAAGACTTTGCCTTTTGTTTAAATTAAAGTTGAAGCAAAGCTTTTAAAAAGCCTATTTTCTTACAGTTAGACTTTAATCAGTTCTAGGGTAGAGACGGAGAAATTATAACAAATTATCTTAGGCTTTTCATTTTATGTGTGTGTTTACACTCATAACAAAGCCACTGATATTTTAAAAAATTATCAATTTTGTTACCATCATTCTCAAGGTTGAGTTTTTGTTTGAGATGCCTATGTGTATAAGCATCATATATATCCAGTATATATAAAATTTATGTAAGAGAAACCAGAGTTTAATAATGTTATCATTATTACTTGTCAGAGTTGTTTAGAATATATTAATTTTATCGTTTCACATTTACTATTATTTTTTACATTATAGGTTTACTTTCTTTGTTAGTTTTTCCTTTGTGTTCTCTTTTATGGGCAGAAGGAAGATTGGAATCTTAATGCACTTTATTGAGGCTGAATGCAACAAAAAAGTCTTTCCTAAGTTTTAATTTTCAGAACAATACAAATTTTCCAGCTCCTTTTTTTTGGAATTTAGTTAGAAAAGATGAAAAAGAGAGAATGAGAGAGAGTGTTCCTACAGAAAGATATTCTAAGGCATCCTGCTATGTCAGGTTAGATCCTACAACTGCCCCAAATAGGAAATACCCAGAAGTACTGTGCTATGTAATGGGAGAGGAGCTCCCATTTTTTCTGATCACCTTGCTCCAATGGTGTCCTAACTAGAAAGTCATCTGGGAGCATAAGCCAAAGGAATATACACAATTCAGGTTACACTTTATACAAAATGTATTAATATGATAAATATTTAAAATCAGACTTTAAACTCTTTCTCCATACATATGTGTATATATACATATTTATATGTGTATATATAGTTATATATGGTTATACGGTTATGTGTATGTATGTATATATATTTCTGACTCATGTTTACACAAACTTTAATATAAAAAATCCTAAGGTGTGTTTCAAACTTGGTCATAAAATTGCCGTTAAAAATTTTACTGTGTTTTTTGAAAGAGAAAACAAATACATTAAGCCATTAACCTTTCCTAGCCAAATGTTTTACTTAAGTTTAAAGGGAAAGGTTCAACATTGAATCTTTGCAGAGATACAAATAAAATGAAGAAACAAGGATGTAATTTAATATTGTAGGTTCATTTATCTCACTTCGTAAAAAAATAAAAAATCACTGTAAGTAAATGATTATGACCCTCAGTGACCAGAAGAGGCAAGAAGATGGCAGACAAATGCAAAATGTAATGAGGTAGGATTGGCCAAGAAGCCCTGCATGTCTTCAGTGCAGATTCTTTTCTATAAAGATTAATTGCAGCCTTCAAGGCAGAATGTATGTCATCATTTTTAGGATAGCTCATCCTGGGAGACTAAACTCCTTGGCTATTTTTATTAGCCTGTGTTTGCCCTGACAGAGAAAAAAGGAAGCTTTGAATCATATATTTTATAAATGTACTCTCATATAACCAAACCAACAGATAGGTTTGCATTAAGATATAATGTAATCATCTGAAATGGGTCTCTATATTTCTCCAATTGTCAGATTTTTTCTTTACACATTCTGTTACCAGTGTTGAGCCACATGAGTGATGTGAACGTTCTGTGTATTTACCACAGCTTTTTATTGGACAAAAACTAGTATAAATTTACACAAACCATCCCAGAACCACTACCTATCTAAATGGGCTGACCTACGGATTATCTATTTCTAAAGGTCTTTGAAGAAAAACATTTCATGATTCTCTTTTAGTTCATGTCAAATCAAAAAATAATACATACATGAAAAAAGTTTTTTCCAGTCTCCTCTACATGCCTCTTATTTCTAATTTGGCTGATCTGGATTTATTCTTTGTGGAATTAAGGGCTAGTGTTAAATATAAATGGAGATGACCGTCTCTCACATGTGGAATCAGAGCCCTCTCGATATCCATTGCTACACAGGTGTTTTTTGAGCTTCAGTTTCCTTTCAATGAAGTAGAGAAAATAAGAGTCCATATGTGATAGATGTCAATACTTCTCTTTGCTACATTACCTACTCTGTTTCTATTGTATTTCTTTCATTCCTGTGGCATTATGTCTCACTAGTGAATTAGTAACAGTTTTTGCACATTTCTGAAATATTAAATGAGTAAAATCACAAGTCTTAGGATCAAGAAGAAGGACTTTTAAGGCAATTTTTAGCCAGCTTTACAGATCAGATCTCCAACTATAAATTAGTTTGTCAGGAGGACACCATACAGTTGTAGAAGGTCCCAGGTATTTTATCTTGGGGTTTAAGATATATGTCAAATCAGTTAATTTTATTCACAAAATTAAAAATATTACTAACATAGAGAAAAGGGGAGGAAAAATTTGATATTGGCTATCTGCCCTGTGCTATGTGCTTTATATAAGTTCTTTCATTTATATTTACAACAATTCTATGAAATACATACCACTTTATCTATTTTAAATTGAAGAAAACTCAGACACTAAAGAGGTCAAAAAAATAAAAAAACAACCAAAATAGTATATCTAGTAAATGGCAAAATGGCAATTCAAAAAGTCTAGGACCCTTTCCACTATAATATCTCTCCAAGAAATATCAATTTGGCAAGGTTACAAAAAAAATAAACAAAACCTCTGATAAAATATCCTTCATATGCTTGAAAAAATTTGCTTAGAAATACATCTTTTATATTATCTCAGTCTAATTCTTCAGGGATGTTTACTCTCTGAGCACTAACATTAAAGCCATTGTCATCCCAGAGATAAAACTCTTCAGTGTCTATTTTGTTATGTTCCAATTAACATCATCATTTTTAAAATTCAGGTAAAACTCCATTATTTTCATATAAATTAGGATGTTCTTTCTCTGATGAGACTCAACAACTGCTATTAGCATTCTATCCCTGCCCATCTTTGCCAGGAGGTAGCTGGGAGCTGGGTTTGAGTCCCTGTTTCACTGTGTTATTAGCCATGGGACCCTGACTAGTTACTGAGGCTCTTTAAGCCACAATGTCATCCTCATTTATTTATGCATTCGTGTTCGTAAAGCTCTGCCTAGCATAGAGTAAACCCAGATGATTCATTCCATAACTATTTTAAATGTTACTGAGGTAAATAGCCTATGAAAAGGAATTCAAATTCTCAATACATTTAACTTCAGCTTAAGCAGTGAGCAAACTGCGCTTAATGTCATCTAATACATAGAAGTAATTAAACCTAATTTTAGACCTGAGCATATATTCAGCTCTATCACTAATTAACATATCAAATATTGCCTTCCCTTTAGAATTTGGGAAATACTGGTAAAAACTGCATGGTGAAGAAAAAAATTTTTTTCTTCTTTTTCGATGAAGAAGAGGTCACTTCTTCATCGAAAATATTAAGAACCAAGATGAACCTCAGTTCATGAACATCAAGTGCAATGAAGAAAAAAAAAATACCTAAAGAGGAGTTTCCTAGAATTTCTTCTATAAACACTGACCTCATGATATACTCCTAGAGGAGAAAAGGCTTCCTGCAATATTGGATTCAATATAAAATATTCCCTTTTGGTGATGTATGGTGATCATGTACTCTCTGGTGACCTACAGAAAGGAAGGCTGTTTAACTTTGTTTATACAGATTCATAATTTCCCAAATTTGTATGACAACAGAATCGTTTTTCTCCACATGACACCATTAAAACTAGTTCTGTGGGATCTCCTCTAGTAAAAATAATGGTATCATTAATCTCCTCTTCAGTTTTCAGAAAAATTCTGCTACAGAGGTATGGAGATACACACTAAAATTTCAACTAATTCAGTGTTGAAGGCTACAGGATGAGAACAGCATATGGCAGTGAGTCTTACACTTCCTACCTACATGAACAGTTTTAGTTCTATAAAAAACCTTTATGATTTATTTTTGGCAATGGATTCCTGCCATAGAAATAATATATCTCTAGGCTATGATATGGCTGGAAGAATTCATTTTGTCTTAGCAAGAGGGAGGAAAAAACCTAGTTTGAATTGAGGGGTTCTTCCTTATCACAAAATAGCAACATATATCATACAATGAATAACTGTGGTTATTAAAAGAAAAAAAAATCCTTCCACAGTAAAACATGGCGTCAGCTTACTGGCCACTAAATGAGGAAAATCTCATTAAATTCAAAACACTCAAATGAAAACCAAATGACCATGGAAAATAGTGTGCCTCATTTGCATCTTCTCTAAAACCTACTATAAGACAGAATATGCTGCACCCTAACTATATTGGTTTCAAATGGATTTAAAATTGAAATTACAATTTTCTCCAAAAAAACCACGCACTTAGGAAATTTAAAAAGTTCCAAAATTGAACCTGTGGTTCCAACAGCTAGATATAAGCCAACAGTAAATCTTCACCAACCTTGAAAGCAGGCATGATATTATGTTATTTTAAGTACGGAATGTCTGATTTTCTTAAGTACTAAGTTAAACAGTTGATATCTCTGACATGTCACTTTGACACTTGTTGGTTTGTGTGTATATGTGTGTGTGTGTGTGTGTGTGTGTGTGAAGGTACATACTCATTCTTTCAAACACGTTTTAGCTTGTGATTATCTTTCAAATTTTTAGACCAATTTTTGTGAAACCATGGATAAGTCAAAAATACATGTTATTTTTGAATATTAGCATCCTTGTGGAACCAATGCAGCACAGACAGCTTGAAATATCAACAAAGTGTTTGGGAAGGATGTGGCTAAAGAACGCATAGTATGTCAATGGTTTGAGAAGTTCCATTTTGGTGATTTTAATCTTGAAAATGAGCCACATGGGTGACCTGAGACCAAGGTGGATAATAATGAGCTGAGAGCTACAGGGGAAGCGAATCCATCTCACCCTGTGTGTGAATTAGCAGCAAGGTTAGATGTTACCATTCCAACATTATTGGACCATTTGAAATAAATGGGCAAGGTAAAGAAGCTGGATAGATCATACTGTATAAATTAAATGAGCATCAGAAGAGAAATCGTCTCAAAGCTTGCCTTTCTTTTCTGTCACATCATAAAGGCGAACCACTTCTACACCATATTGTTATATGTGATGAAAAATGGATTCTTTTTGACAATTGCAAGCATTCAGCACAATGGTTGGATAAAGATGAAGTGCCAAAACGCAGTCCAAAACCAAATATTCATCAGAAAATGCTAATGGTGTCTGTTTGGTGGTCCAGCGCTGGTCTTATCTACAACAGCTTCAGGAAACCTGGTCAGTTTATTACAGCAGATGTCTACTGCAACCAATTAGACGAAATGATGAGGATGCTTGCAATGAAGCAGCAGGCCAATCCTCTTGCAAGACAACACTTGACCACATGTTGCACAAACAACGCTGCTCAAATTACAGAGGCTGGACTTGGAAACTCTGTCACCCACTGTATTCACCAGACCTTGCACCAACTGACCACGACTTCTTCCAGGCTTTGAACCACTTCTTGCAAGGAAAAATATTCAATTTTCAACCAGCTGTGGAAAATTCCTTTCACAATTTCACTCTCTCCAGGCTTCTTTGCTGCTGGCATAAACAAGCTACCATTATGATGGCAAAACTGCGTCGGTAGTTTAGGTGCATACTTTGATTAATTGTACTGCTTCTTCTTTGAGATATAATAAGCTACACTTTTGATTTGAAATCAGACACTTCATATTTAATGACCTAATACCAGCAACTATTTCTCAATGAAAGAGAGGCCAGTGTTCCATCATCATGAAATGATACTTCACACAGCATTATGACTACTTAGAGTATTAGGATAAAAAAAATAGAAACGCATTACTGATAGGAAAAAAGTCAAGATCTTCTCTACCCTCCTAAATTTCCCATTGCTGAGTGGTCTCTGATACTCCTTATGATCACATTTCCAATGACCACTTTGTAAATATGAAAATCCCTCCAAAATATATCCTATACAGTTCAAAGGATTTGCCCTTCCAAACAGAAGTTGCTATTCTGGTGTCATCTGATTTCCTGGCCTACCCAGATGAAAGACCAGACATATACACAATGTAGGTACCCTTTATTAACATCTGAAATGGAAATTTTAAGTTGGACCCATTTATAGAGTCCTAATTAGCTAATGACTAAATTCATAACATGCAACAAATTATAGAAGTTGATGGGTTAATTTAAGCTTTATAAATGGCTTTCAAGAAACTAACATTTTTAAAATTTTGATTCTTCACAAGCTTGGATGTGAGAACAACTTAATAAGTGAGGGAACCTGAATAAATATTCAGCATGGTAACTTCCAGTATGGTAATTTTTGCCTCCCGGGATTCATATCCCTGTGCCTCTTCCTCTACAATGAATAAAGCTAGCTGCTCTCTGTAACTACTAGGATGCTGGGCAAATGAAGGAATGTGGCATCTGAGGCTAAATCATAGATGGATGGCATTGTGGCTTCAGCCTCATTTTCTTGGCTTGCTCACTCTGGTGGGAGCCAGGCACCATGTCCAGAGGACACTCTTCTATGCCTACTCCCTATTTCTCACTACAAAAGATCCCCCATTGAAACTGAAGCTGGCTCAGGGCTAACCTGAGATTAAGTTTGGCTGTTTATCTTAATGTCCTCAGGGTAGAGTTTGGTGACATTATGATTGTTAACTACTTACTGTACAGGAAGCAAGAGAGGGTAGAGCAGGAGATGCATACTCAAGATACATTGAATAATTTAATTAATATATATACTGAAATGATACGGAATCCCATCTTTACAATTTCTTAAAATCTTTAAGACCCCCAGTTAAACAAGTTAGTCTCTACTTCCTTCTATAACTATATACTAGTGTATAATTAAAAATAATTTTGGGCCGGGCGTGGTGGCTCACACCTGTAATCCTAGCACTCTGGGAGGCCGAGGCTGGTGGATCGCTTGAGGTCAGGAGTTCGAGGCCAGCCTGAGCAAGAGCAAGACCCCGTCTCTACTAAAAATAGAAAGAAATTATATGGCCAACTAAAAATCTATATAGAAAAAATTAGCCGGGCATAGTGGCGCATGCCTGTAGTCCCAGCTACTCGGGAGGCTGAGGCAGGAGGATCGCTTAAGCCGAGGAGTCTGAGGTTGCTGTGAGCTAGGCTGACGCCACGGCACTCACTCTAGCCTGGGCAACAAAGCAAGACTCTGTCTCAAAAAAAATAAATAAATAAAATAATAATAATAATTTTGCCTATTTCTTTTAACTTTTTAAATGTTGCTGTAAGAAAATTTAAAACTACACATGTGGCTCACATCACGTTTCTACTAGATAGCTCTGGTTTAGACCCTTTAAAACAAAACAGAGTATCTGGTTCTCATAGATCTTTTAAAAAAATTTTCAATTATTATGGATGTGTAATAGTTGTACATATTTATGGGGTACACGTGATATTTTGATACAAGCATACAATGTGTAATGATCAGATCAGGGTAATTGATCGCATCACCTCAGGCATTTATTATTTCTTTGTGTTAGGAACGTTCCAATTCCACTATTTAGTTATACTGGAATATACAATAAATTGTTCAGGTTGTCAAAGCTGTGGATAGATTTCACTTCAAATTAAAATGCAATGATTGTGGCCAACATGTTTTGAGACTAAGTGGTTGGTCTGCCAATTTACTTATTAGGCATAATTCTAGGCTTAGACTTTCCATAGCAGAAAAGAAAAAATTCAAAACACTTATCCAAGAAAATGTCTCTATAAGCAAAAGACACAGAAGCTAAAGTGGGATGGAAATAATGCAGTTGTTTGCCTTTTAAAAGAAATACATAAAATATTTAGGAATGTAAGGTGATGAGTCAAGATTTTAGTTCAGCATAGAAGTTCAGTTACCATTTAGAGTTTAGAGACAGATTAAATCATGGTCCAGTAACAAGCTAAAGGAGAGAAGATTTGATTTAAAACAACACAAATTTAATCAGGATTACAATCACTAGTCAGAAAAGACCTGATTGAATCAATTTTCCTGGGAAAGTAATTAAACTAAGGTATACCTATATAGACAAACAATTTGATGAAATACATAAGGCATTTTCAAGTAGTGATTTTTACTATTTAAAGGTTGATTTGCATAGCTAAAAGAAGAGAAGTGAAAATTGTGTTTTATTTTAGTTTCTTTTTTTTTTAGCAAAAATAACTGAAATACATACAGTACTTACCAAATCACCAGTAGACATTACAGTTTTGAAAGGTGAACCATATACTCAAGTATACTTACCTGAAGAGTATTAGGTAGGAAGCCACACCAATTTAAAAATATTCAGTTAAAATTTTAATTAAAACAAGTTAGTATATTATACATATTTTATTCCAAAAAATACTTCATTAAATATTTGTGTTTTTGAGCATGGGTACCACAAATGCTATGCCAACAGTAACTTTGAATCCTGATTTTTAATCTATTTAGTAGGTTTACTTGAATGATTACATGAAGTAAGGCTCCTGGCAGAGTAAGCATCCAATAAAGTTAACTCTTTCTATATGTATGTGAAATGCATACATTTTTAAAATTAAAGAAAAATTGCACCAAATCAGTATGGAAACATTAAAATATTAGGGCTAACTTATTCAAGGTTTTCCTTTTCATGGTATGCTTTCTTTTTTCTCTTTTCTTCTCTCAAAATGTTCAATTTATAAATTTGTTTCTCTGTCATTATACTTTACTGTTATATTTATGGCATAGTTTCTAAATGATTCTCAATATTTTTTAAGGCACATGTTTACCATTAGCCATAAAATGTTATTGAACTGTTTTGGAAAACAAATTGCTGACTTAAAATATAGTAGGAAATTCTTTTGACTGAAGAATGATTCTAGTACCTGGAACAAAGAAAACTGACAATAAAGTAGAGAAAAGTAGCAGATAGCCATGAACTCTATAAAGTTATAATGCCAACACTTCCTGGTAACTGTAATCTTGCTATATGTGGATAGGTCTTTTTTTTGCTGTTGTTATTCCTTTATTATCCCTTTTTATCAGTAATTTAACAAAATTGACTTTTATTTTTATCTACTGTACTTTTAATTCTCTCATGTGATAGAAACTTTTGTTTTCTTTTAGAAGGAAAGGATGGCCAAGACTACATTTTTCTTTCTTTCTTTTTTCTTTTTTCTTTTTTTAATTCTTTCGTTCCTCATGGTTTTTCTTTTCCTTTCCACTCCCTCCCCAGACCCACATTTTTATTTCTTAATCCTAAAAGGAAGTATTTTTACTTGAAATGTAAACAAGCTATCTAGAATAACCGAGGCATTTATTGGGTCCTTAAAATTATAAGGTTCAACATTTCTGCATGTTTTGTCATATAACTCTCAGAATATCTCTATAATCTTTACAGCTTTCTGAGTAAAGTACTATTATTTACTCCCCTTTTTAACAGATAAGGAAATCAAAGTTCAAAGAGGTTATTACTTAACTTACCCAAATCAGATAGGTATTATACTTGTTAGATTCTAAGATGGACTTATTCCTGTTTATTGCATCCCTGGAATCAGGATACTGTTTATAATTAATGGCGTTTTGACTTGATTTGCCCACAAGGGCATCAGGCAGGGATTCAGACCCAGGTTTGTTCAATCTAAAACCCCTTGCTCATCTAAACAATAATATTATGTTAGTTATATGGGCCTAAACCTGGAGTTCAAAACTTGACTGAGCTCCCAGTCCTTGTAAATTTCAAATCCTGAATACATTTTAAAATTTTCCTATTGAGTACTAAAATCAATCAATCAAAAAATTTAAAAACCAGATTATCATGATACATTTTAAATAGTTACTATATTCTATATGCATAACATGGAAGAGACCTCAACTCTCAAATGATTTAAATGATTCAATTTTCTAAGTAGTGAAATCAGTATATAAGTATAGCTGAAACATAAAGTGACTTCAAAATTTATAAACAACACTCCATCAGTGACAAGGATTGCTTCCTCAAATCTTTTGGTTCTAGGTATGTGTTCACTATTCTTATTTGGGGGCATTTTACAGTTATGCCCAAACAAACACTATATTGAAAGTCAAAAATCCTGGGTTATAGTCTCATCTTTTATATGACATGGTTTTTACCACTTCACATTTATGGACCTAAAATTGTCACATTTTATAGAATATGTGTTTGAGTCACTCTGAAATATTCCAATTCTAAACCAAAACTATCCATCCTCCAATCCGGACATAAAGAAGAAAGAGAGGGGTAGGGGAAAAGAATGAGATTGTCTAACACATTTCTGCAGAGATATCCTGGAAGGCAGTGTATGGAGATATTGTTCTTCCCTGGTGGAAAGCAAAGCATTGATACATAGTGTTCCCAACCTCAACTCAATTGAACCTCTTCAAAAAGATAATGAAGAAGAGTTATTTTCCAATATTTGTACCACTGACTTTTATGAAAAAGTAACTAAAGCAATGATGGTTTGCCTGGCAGGCTACCTTTTGATCTGTCTCTGAAATATCTGTACAGCATAGTCCTTGTGCCACAGATGAGTCATTGAAGGCCTTGGGTCAAATATTTCAAGAACATCATAAAAAACAATGATTCACAGTGCATTTCATGTTGCAAATGACTCAGTTTGTTGAATTAATTCATTTTTCTAAACACATTAACTGTAGGATCTATGTCAGCAGTAGGGAAATTGTTTATGTTAGAAGGCCACATTAATTTAGCTGTAATCAAATAAGGCCACGTTCAAGAAGTATCAATTAGATAGGGTTAAAAATGTACATTACTTTGAAAAAATCTAACTACTATGTATTTAATAATTTCAAAAAATGAAAACTATTTGTTAATTTTAAAGTTAACTAACTTTTTAACGACTTTCTTGTGTCTGCTTTTTGTTGGAATGTAGTTGAATATTTGGTTGCAGCATGGAGGTCTGCAGTTTCAGTTCATCCTCTAGATGCGTATCAGTCTTTTGTGACCTTAAGGGCATCTTGCTTTGGGTTAGGTAGGAGAATGCAGACTCTCAGCAATAAGTGGTTGAAAAGAAAGAAGGCATTTTGGGGACATGTTGTTGGAGGTGTGGCTATTCACTGAATATTTCCATATTTTAATTGGATCTTTCTTAGCATCAAACAATGACTTTAAAATGTCATCTCCTGAGAGCTCAAACAATTCCATTTGTAGTTCTTTAGGTGCCTTGGTGATATCAACGAGGTAATACTGAAATGCTAATTTGAGTCTGATGTCATGATTCTTAAAGTCAGTGAACCTTTCATTTTAGTCTCCTATTAATAGGTCAATAACAGCTGTGTATTCTTCAAATGATTTGCATATATCATCCTGCTCACCAGCGACCTTTGCTAACTGGGGAAAATGTTCATCCGAAATTTCCTATTGAAACAAGTATTTTCGAAAAAGATAGCTTCTTTTGAAATGCTTGGATTTTTTCCCACATATCATAGCTAGACATAGTTTTACCTTGCAAAGAAATATTCAAGTCATTTTGATTTGACATGATGTCACACAGAAATGCTGCATTCCTACAGAAATCTCTCAATAACTCACACTGCTGATTCTGCTCTTCATAAAATTTGACTACGTGTTCTTGCAGAGATAAAATTTTGGCTAACACCTGACCCTGCACTAGCCAACACACTTTAGAATGATAGAGCAAATCCACACTGGATACATCGGTCAACTTTAGAACGTTAGGAGACTGCAGATGCTGTGTTGCATTTGCACAAATATAGTTAACAATACTTATAACTTGTTCCAAAGTGTCATTTAAAATAGTAGCTGTAGCACAGAGATTTTGCTGGTACAAGATACAATGAAAAGAAATGAGAGCATCCTGATCTGTTAATACTTTTTTTATCTATACAATAAACGCTTCATGTTTTCCTGTCATGGAAGGTATGCCATCTGTACACACACTCAGTAAATTCACCAAATTCAGTCTGAATTCACGACATATATCTTGGAAGCTGATGAAGATATCTATTCTCCATGTTCTCTGTTCGCAAGAGTGTCCAAAGCAAGTAACTTCGTAGCAAAGAAAATCTTCTGTTATGACCCAAATGAAGTATAAAACCTGCACTGAGTCAGTACTATCAGTTGATTCATCCAAAGCGATTGAATAATATATATTTTCCTTTTGAAGTATTACATGAAGTTGTTCTGGTAAGTTGAAGGCTAATTCATACTGACAATCAGTTATGGTTCTCCCTGAAAGAGGCACTTGTTCATACTTTGAAATGTCTAGGCATCCTCCAACTTCAACAATACATTCTTTCACAATTTCTGCATCACTGTATGGCTTCCTTTTTTTCTGAGTATATAAGCTACTTTATAAGTTGCTTCAGTGTTATTATTTCAGGTCTTTATTGGTGCTTGAAAGAATTATCTTTGCTTTTGCTTTTCATCTTTTAATTTCTGCAATATGACCTTTCGTGCCTCTCTCTCTCTCTAATTTAAAATATTTGTGGTCCTTATGAATGTTATAATGCTGATGAGCATTGAATTTCTTTAATGTTGATATTGCAGTATCACAAAGCAAGCAAATCATCTTATCTTTAGCAGAAACAAGATAATATTGCAATTCCTAAACCTCATTTAAAAATCTGTTTTCTTCCTTTAGTGTTCTCTTGGTCTTTGACATGATGGACTGTTAAGCAGACAGAATTAAAAAATGCTGTCGAGCTGTGCAACTATTCACAAAATCCACTTCAAACAGAAACACAGTGCACCACTGTTAAAAACTGGTAACAGACTGGTGTACTTGACCTCTCATAAACTCATGACAACCAGCCTTGTGCAGTAGTGGCACCAGTCAGCTGGGGAAAGTTAGAACTAAATCATGAGCATAGGAGCCCCCAGTTTAGCCCTTATGGCTTACTAATAATGTTCTAATTGTAACAATCCATCTGGGAGGATTACTTCATTGAAACTTACTTTGGTCTTTGGTATTTTAAATATGTTCATTTTAAAAATAAAATAAAAATATAAAAGACAAACAAAAATGTACTAATACAAATAAAAAGGATTTGTTCTGTAAAATTTGGATTCAGTCAAAAGGCTGCATTTAAGGACCTAGAAGGCCACATGTGGCATGAAGGCCACAGCTTCCCCACCTCGATCTATGTATAACAGGGGATATTGTATATGCTGGACAGAAATATGAAGATCACCACAAGAAAGTAATTTAGAGGAGGGTAATCTTTTAAGTCACTCTCCGGAGCTCTATCCCAGTGGAATGAACTATAAAACACAGAGGCTGAAATATAAATGTTAGATAGACATGGAAAAGAGGAAAAATCAGGGTTCAAAGCAATCACAGGTAATAGATGCAAAGAAACCATGGGGCTTAGTCTGGGACATTGCTCAATTGAAAAGGGTAAGTAAAAGGAAGAGGTCAGACGCCACAGCTGGGGGGCAGCGAGAATACTCAGAGGTTCGGGAAGGCTGACCTTTCTAGATAGAGGTGATGAATTTTATCAGATAGCACCACAATTTCTCTTAATCCATATATCCAGTCTTATCTTTATGTTTTCCCCAAATTCTATACCACAAATATCAAGAACTGTATTTCTCAGATGTGTTTTACATTTTTCCTAAGTCTCTGCTTTTGTTTATGCTGATTTCTTTCCCTAGAAGGCTTTCACCCCACTCCTTCCTTGACTTCTGACAAAATCCTATACATTTTTCAAAAGACATGTCAAATATCATCTCATGGTGCCATATAACTATGCTCCTAAATACTTTATGAACTTTTCTCCAACATGTGTGTCTCTTCCACAAAACTGTGATCTATTTTCATTCACCCACAATAGCTCTTAATCAATATATTTTTTAATGAGAGTAACTCTGTTTCCTCCCAGCCTTTACTCACTAGGAAACAGTACTTCTGAATGAGATCAAGGGATAGTTAAGAAAGTGGCAAGGTACCTGACACAGAGTAGGTTCTCAATAGATATTTGTTGATTGAGAAATATTGTGAGTGAACTTTGTAATACAGAAATAGTGACTCACTGTCATTAATATGAGAGAAGAAGACAGAGAGAGAATATGAGAATAAATGAGGTTAAAGCCACAAAGCAAGGTTCTGTTCTTATTATCACCCCCACCCCTAACTGCCTGGAGAAAACACCTCCGAGTAGACAGAACAGTTCCCCTGGATACAATTACATTCTGAAAACTACCATATAGACATCCATCAGTACTCCTCCCAACAGATATAGTATTAGTATTGTGTATTACTCTAATGTACTACTAAAGTGTCATATCTTGCATTATTATTCAAAAATATTTTCTGCAAGAGATTTATATATACTTGTCCCATGTTGAGATTGACTTGCTTTGACTGATGACAGGTGGAAAGACTTGACACATGTGGGCAGAAGTTCTTAGGCCTTTTATGAGGTCTGTCATGTTCTTTATTTTCTTTCTGTTATGAGATAGGTAACATTACAGATATAGGCTACTCTGTCAGCCATGAGGTAAAGGAGAGCTGCAGCTAACCTGTGATGGACACATAACATGAGTGAGCAATAAACTTCTGGTTCGAAACCACTGAGAGTTGGAGGTTGATTGTTAACTCACCAAAGTATAGTTTATCCCAACTCAGTGTATGTGTGTATATATGTGAATAAATAAGCAGTGCATTTATGCATATAAACACACATACCTACAACATACATGTAGATAAATATATACATATAAACACATCTTTCTCATGTTTTGTTTTTCAGGGTCACTGGAGGGGAATGAAGGGAGATTGCATCAATCTAAACACATTAGTAAAGGTTCTTAACCTTCTGCCAATAAACAAAATTACTTGGGTTCTAGGGGTATTTTGTTTTGTTTTGTTTTGTTTCTGCTTTTTTTTACCTTTGCCCAGAAAGTCTTTTTTTTTTAATTTTTTTTAATTTCAAAATATTACAGGAGTACAAATGTTTTTGGTTATATGGATTGCTTTTGTAATGCTTGAGTCAGGGTTAAAAGTGTGCCCATCACCTAGGTAGTGTTCATTTTACCCTTGAGGTAGGTTTTCACCCATCCCCTCCTCCCCTGCTTGATTTCCAGTAAGTTTTACTTTCCTCTGTGCACATGTATGCTCATCAGTTAGTTCCAATTTAATGGAGAGTACATGTGGTGTTTGTTTTCCATTCTTTAGCTACTTCACTTAGGATAACGGTCTCTAGTTCCATCCAAATTGTTGCAAAAGGCATTAATTCATCTTTTTATGCCTGAATAGTATTCCATGATATATATGTATATATATATATATATACACATACACATGTGTGTGTGTGTGTGTGTATACCACATTTTGTTAATCCACTCATGAATTGATGGGCACTTGGCTTGATTCTACAACTTTGAAATTGTGAATTGTGCTGCAATAAACATTTGATTACAGGTGTTTTTTTAATAAAATGATTTCTTTTCCTTTGGATAAATAACCAGTAGTGGGATTGTTGGATCAAATGGCAGGTCTACTTTTAGTTCTTTGAGGAATCTCCACACTGTTTTCCATAGAGGTGTTTCTTTCAATAAAACATATTTGATACTCCTGATCAAATCAGCTATGTGCATATTCCACTTATGAATATTTCTGGCTCTGAATATCCACCTTTGCATCATTTTATATTTCATTCTATTCTATTCTATTCCATTTTACTTTACTCACCTTTATAAAATACTACAGAAAATATAGGCATAATAGAGACAGAGACTGTATTATGATTGATTCCTATTATAAGGACTTATTATATTTTCCCTCAACCCCTGCTTGATATGCATCAATAAGCAGCAGTAAATCTGATACAGAAAGCAGAGAAACAAATCATACTTATGAGAAAGGATTTTGTTGCCTACAAACCAAATTTTATTGCAATATTTCTTTGCAAGGTTTACATTTGGTCCATTGCCAGATCACTGCTTCCCACAGTGATAAAGTTTATGTATCTGCCAGGGCAATAGCTGATGGCAAAGCTCTGTTCTCCATGTTAGACATCTGCTCTGCATTCATTAAGTGCCCTCATCAGTTTTTATTTCCTTCATCATATAGATTTCTCCTTACTCCTTTCCCAAGGTGTTCTTAGGCAAAGAGTTGCACATCTGTGAAAAAGCATTCTCAATCTATATTTACACTGAACCATAAGATGGTAAAAATAAGCACCTATATGGAAATAGGTAGTATAGTACCCAACATTAAAGTACTGACACATGCCGTATAATGACGTTTCGCTCAACTATGTACCACATATATGACAGTGATCCCATAAGATTATAATGTATTTTTGCTGTTACCTTTTCTATTACCATTGTGTTACAATTGCCTAGAGTATTCAGTACAGTAACATGCTGTACACGTTTGCAGCCTAAGAGCAATAGGCTATGCCATATATCCTAGGTGTGGAGTAGGCTACACCATCTAGGTTTGTGTAAGCACACTCTATGATGTTCAGACAACAAAACTGTCTAACAATACATTTCTCAGACTGTTTATCCCCATTGTTCAGCAATGCATGATTGTATTTAATAAGTGGTAATATTACCTTTCTTAGGAAAATTATCTAATCCAAGGAAAAATAATATATCTGATCTAAGAGAAAATAAAATTATATTATTAAAGACATGGGCTTGGACTCCTCTGGTAAGTACAGAATAATTTTTTCAGGGAAAACCATTGGTAATACAGCATCTGTTACCAATTCAGGTCAAAAAACATATATGGAAATTATAAGCCAAAATTTGGAAACACTTGTACTGGCATGGGCAAAGAATTAGGTGTCAGAACATGACATTGCTCTTGTCCCAGTGCTATGTTTCCCCTCTTGAACTTGCTCCATCTTTTAACACAATCTCAAGGACCATAATGACAAATATTCACTGCTTGTCCTAGGACACAATGATGGCCAGTGATTATATTTAGTCCACAATATGTACACCGGCATCACCACTAGTCATCAACACGATCCAGGTCATCACTAGAGTTTGATCCCGGGAAGATAATGGGAGAACCAGAGCTCAATATGGGGCTAGTTTTATAGGTGTCTTCTATTTGGTGGTAAGAACTGAGGAAGGTGAAAAGCAAGTTACTTAACTTTTCTTTGCCTAGGTTACTCATCTCTAAAATGGACTAATAGTGGTGCCTTCCTTCCAGAATTTTTATAAGGAATAAATGAGACAACATCCACAAACTACTTAGGGTAGGGACTCACCTATTTTTAGTACTCAATAAATATTAACTAGGATATCATCATTATCTAGAAGAGCTTGAGGCAATCACTAATACTTTTTATATCGGCATTTAGGAACAGTAATAGGAAGGATATCTTTAGGGAACTCACCTGTAGTTAGGTGAAAGTTGATAGAGCCATTGATAACTTCAAGGAAAAACAAGGAAATGAAAGGAAGGAGGTAGAGGTACAATGCAAGTTGATGATAAACCCCTGAGAATCTATAAGAAGTGCAGACTAGAGCAAATGGCAGGAGACTTCAAACAACGCTGGTTTGAAAATTGCTGTCACAGTTTCGATCTTCCCTAATGGGTGGTACACCTACCTACAAGAACAATATAACTGCAAGAACTGATAAAAGCAGCCACTTCTAGGAAAAATCACTGGGAACAGCAGACACAACACGGTTAGGCTAGAAAATGTGTAGGCTCTGAGATCTCCACCAAGGAAGCATGACTCACTCTTCAAGAAAAAGGTATGTGCAACAAAGAAATTGATAATATTTCATTTCTCTCTTCCCTAATGACAAGACTCATGTCTGATTCATCTTTCTCTTCCCCCACAGTGCCTAGCATTTTATTGGTACCTGGTACTTTTTCATATGTTTTCACATGAAGGATGATCAAAAAATCTCTTGAATGAAAAAAGAATTGAAAAATACTTTAGCTTCAACTATTGTGATTTGTTAAGAAACCTAGAATCACTGGATGATAACTGGTCAGCTTGTAAATTATAATCAAATCTTCAGAGTTCTCAGGGGTTTTGCCAAATACCACTTCTGAACTCCAGAAGATACTAAAGAAACAAGTAAGAGAAAGTACTGGATTCTACCACCTCAAATCACATGGTAACACCATTGTACCATCATATGGTATCACCATTGTGAGTCATGAGGTTATTACAATATATATATGCAGTAGAGTCCTTTATTTTTGAAGCAATATTTACTCATTCCAGTTGCTCTCTTGTAATAGATAATGGTTGAGAAGTCCAAATGTGTAATACTCATTTAAATATTAAAACCTCTTGTTTATATATGAGGCTGTAACTGACGTCATTTGCCTCAGATTTCCCTTAGCCTAATGAAGGCTTTGCTTTTGTAGTTACCCCAAAGTTAAATGTTAACCATTATGCATAGCAGTACACACAACTACCCTTTCGTTCTTTGAAATTATGGTCACACCACTAAGATTATAAAAATTTAATTAAATATTTACAATATTCCAACTACAGGATATTGGAGTTATAAGACATTGCCTTCCTTCTACTTGCTTACAGTTTGGGTGCAGGCAGCTAAAAGCCTACTCTTTGTTTATAATGTGCTATGATAAAGGTAAAACATACAGAGTGTTATGAAAACACAAAGGAAAATCTGTAAGGCTTCCTAAAAGATGGTACATAAGCTAGGTTTTGAAAAGCAGTAAAGGTTAACTTGAGTTGCCCTGTGACCCTACTTAACAAACACAAGATAATATGTTATTTAAAAATTGTTTTTCTCCTAAGCTCTTTTAAATTTGCCTACTTGAAAAAAAAGATCAAATAAACACTATGAAAATCTAGAATCATAATGCTGCTATAGTCTGAATGTGTCCCCCAAAATTCATGTGTTGGAAACTTAATCCCCAATGCAACAGTGTTAAAAGGTGGGGCCTTCTGGGAGGTGTGTAGGTCATGAGAGCTTCACCCTCATATATGGATTGACAATGCTATAAAAGGGGCCTGCAGGAGTGGGTTCTCACTCTCTTTTGCTCTTCTGCAAAAGACAACAGAGTTTGTCGCTCTCTTGCCCTTCTGCCTTTTGCCACATGAGAACACAGTAAGTATGTCCACACTCAGATGCTGGAGCTTTGATCCTGGACTTCCCAGTCTCCAGAACTGTGAGAGAATAAGTTTCTGTTCTTTATAAATTACCCAGTCTCGGGTATTGTGTTATAGCAGCACAAAACAAACCAAGACACATAACTTTAAGAAGGTATTGCTCCACAAAGTATTTTATAACTTATCTATGTACAGTTCTAAGTAACGTTGGCAACCAGAGCACCCCTGCACAACTACAAAATCAGTAATTCTTCAGGAATGTGTCATACCTAGATAAACCTAGGAACTTGTTAATAATGGCTTTCACCGATGCCTTCATCCAATTCAATGTTCAATGTGACATCTGCCGATGAGTATGTTCTGGAAATGCATTCCAGTCTATGACAAAATAAGGAGCTTGTGCTAATGTAAATCAATGTAA
This sequence comes from Lemur catta, assembly GCF_020740605.2. NCBI lineage: Eukaryota > Metazoa > Chordata > Mammalia > Primates > Lemuridae > Lemur > Lemur catta. The sequence continues at coordinate 53,044,225 of NC_059136.1, forward strand.
ATCAATGAACTGCTTCCCTCACTGAAAAACTCTTGCTATGAAAAAAAAAAATCAATCGATTTACATTTTGGCACAAGCTCCTTATGTTGTCACAGACCAGGTAGCAAAATTTCAGACCAGTATTTTGAGTAGCTTTGAACTAAAAGTAGATCACCCAGTTCTCTTTCCCGCACATCCAATATTGCATCCATCAGTGATGGATGCACCATTTTTTGTGCACTACCTTCAAAATATATCCCAAATCCAGCCACTTTTACCACTTCTACTGCTACAATCATAGTCCAAACAATGCTTATTTCTCACGTCATGGCAACAGCCCACTAAATGGTTTCTCTTCCTCTGCTCTTGCCCTGTGATCGCCCTACCTCCTTGGCAACCAGGGTGAAGCTTCCAGAAAGCATCAACTGGACCAGATCACTCCTGGGCTTAACATTCTCCAGTGACTTAAACCTTCTTTAAGGAACACTCCTTGGTTCTCACTGGCTGCTCCTTCTCTGCCTACTAACTTGGTTCCTCCTTGTCTTTCCATCCTCTAACTGTTGGTCTTCTTTCGAGCCAGTCCTCAAATCCCTTCTCTTTTTTATCTATTGTTATTCTCCTAGCCCCACACTCATCACGCTTTATCACATTATGGTATCACAGCATAAATACACTGGGCAAGGGAGGATTCATGTCCTGGGAGGGAGGAATCAAGACAAAAGGAAAATTCATCATACTACTCAGAATGGGGCACAATTTAAAACTGACGAATTGTTTATTTCTGGAATGTTTTCTGTAATATTTTCAGACTGCAGTTGACCACAAGTAACTGAAACCTCAGAAAGCAAAACCACAGATAATGGGGGACAATTGTATATGCTTAATTGTTGATTGTCTCCATAAACTAGAAAATAAAGTCTGTAAAAGCAAGGAATTCTGTGACTTTATTCACTAGCTTTGTTTTTTCAATGTTTGGCAAAGAGTGAGCAATCAATGTACTTGTTGAATGAAAGAATGAATAAATAAATAAGTTGTGAATCCCTGAAATATAGAATGAAAATGACATAGAGTTTATTATGCAGTTATCTGAAGTATAGCATGCAAAAATAAATATTTGGGTTGTTGGGAAGGATTCCTCTATCAACTCTGATCATAACCACATTCAAGACAGGCTACAGTAAATGTTTGGACCTTCCTTCTAGTTTTGTTGCCCAGATGTTGCTGCTCTGTGGTTCATGCTGTTCTGCACTGGAACAGTCTCTTCCTTGCATCAGGGTTTGTACTGTAAATAATACAGAATGCTTGGGCTTTCTGTCAGCAATTTAGCAAGTGCAGTATTCATAAATTCAGTGTCAACACTTGGACTTCTGCAGCCCTAGTTCTCTCTTTTTTGAATTTCCCAAAATTAAGGAGGCTCCCACATCTTCCAATATACTTCACCTGCCATTACTAAATTCTCATTGCCTAGGAACGCCATCTGTTTGTATGACCACAGCTACAGGTCCTATCCAGCAGCCTCTGTATTCTGCATGGGTGTGGCCATGGCAACAGGATATGTTTCACACCCCACTCCTTTTGGCAGAAGAACTTGCAGACAGATCCAAATGCACAGGAAACTCCATCGCACCGAATTATGGATTCCAGCCACTTAACCATGTGAGACTACGAAGTGTTCCATCTGGTGGAACAGCTCAGAGGGGCTCTGCTCTGCAGAAATAGGAACTGATCACGAATCAAATATTGTAGGCAAACCCCAAATTTAAATGTGAATGCTAATTTTGTTTACTAGACTATCTCTTATGGATTCAAAGTTCAGAACTTTTTTTTGTCACCAAGGTGACAGTTGATTAAGCCATCAGTTCACTAAACACAGCACAGAGTTTCATTATGCTCATGCTACTTCCTCTTATGCAGCATTTCTCTTTTGAAAATGGGATGCTTTTCCCCATTAAATTACCTGGGACGGGGAAACCTATTTCTCCTATTACATTAGCACAGGGGCTAATAAACACCTTAGTACATTCTATGATGCCTTGTAGACAATTGGTGTTTATTGCATTTTCCCTTTCAAATGGAAGCAAGCCAACCAAGGTGTTTCATAATGTCCTTAGAGACCACTCAGACCACACCCTGGAAGACAATATTTTCTGGTCACTGAATTAATATGCAGAGCGCCTCTTCTTATAGCTTAGTAACAAGGTTCTATTTTTAGTTAAAAGGCTTATCTTATAACCCTTCTTAGCAGAAATTATTATCCACAGGACAAGCATCAATGCAAGATAAAGTGAGTCTTAATAATATCTCTCATACCCCAGCCTCCTTTTAGCCACAAACAATCCTAATTTACACATTTCATGTATCTCTTCATAAAGAAATCATGAAATATAAGCCTCTAGCATAAACTTGTACTAGAAATGTCATTACAGTTCCTTTACTTTCTTGCTTTCCATTTTAGGTTTACAGGACACTTAAAATACTCATTTTCATTACCATACTGTGTATCTTTTCTTTCCTGTCTTAAAAAGGAAATGTCTGTAAAAAACTGATACCTAAGATACCAAATGGAATGAAGCTGCAGCAGAAATTTTGCATCCAAAATGACTGACTCATATTTTCTAGCTATTTAACGTCCAAATGAGAAAGAGCATAAATGGCTTTTATTGCTGAGTTACTAGAAATAGAGGATCAACAAGATAATTTGTCTTTTATTATTTTTACTGCTTTTCCTGCTAATCCAGTTATTCATGTTGGAGACCATTTCTGGAGTTGTAATATCTTATTTGTTGAACAATAGACCTTAGAATGTCTCATGCTAAAAGCAAATGCATAACAAATAAATGGATACATGGATTTTAAATGGCAAAGCTAGAACTAGGATTCAGCCAGCTACCATTTATGTTTGTTTCTGTAATACGTACCAACACTAAGTCTCTCACTTCTGTCTATGAGAAAAACTAGGATTCTACTACCTCAGAATGCAGAAAGTTTTTGTTAAAACATACAATGCTATTTCAAGAAAATGGCAACAGGAGGGAAAAGTTACCACATTCTTTGGTATCTCTTATAAACTCTTTTTGGCGCAGGGCAACAGAAATTTTCACATCTTTCACATCTATACCAGATGATATCTTCAGACTTCTCCCTTCCTGCTGCCACTTCAGAGTAGGGACAGTTTATAGGCAGCATTTATATTTTAATTCTTTTCATTGAAAAAAACAAAAACCCAACTCAATTTAGCTTAAATAGAAGTAGAAAATAATGGGTTCATGCAGCTGAAATATTTATACTGGCTTCAGATGTGGTGGGAATAATGGGCTAGAATATATTATTTTGTTTTGTTTTGTTTTTTACTTCTTGTTTTGGTTTTTTGTTTTTGGGGGTTTTTGGAATAGTTTCATTTTCAGGCAGACTGCCTCCATTTGATAACAAAGATGGCCATCGGCAGCTCTGGACAGGAATCCTTTGTAACTCCTATGACAAAGAGAGCATGTTTTTAGTGTTCTATCAAAATCCCAGGGAGTGCTGTCATCACTTTACCAGCTTAGATCATATATCTATCCTAGGACAAAACGCCATGGCAAGAGGTGATAATACTTTGGCTGGCTGGGTCACTTGTTTGCCCCTAGGGGAAACACAGGCCTGAAAAAGTTGATTATGGGGTGAGGGCAGTCCACAAAGGAATGTTGCATGTTAAAGACACATATTCTCAAAAGAACCCGCTGCTAGAGAACAAGGTCCTTTGATTCTACTGTCAGACTCTCTGAGGCTCTTGTTGACATCATGTATAAAGATGCCACACACACAGGAAAACAATTCTCTGTAACTGCTCTAGTCACCTACTCTGAAAATCCTTGTCTAAAGGAAGTTTCAAAGTCCTTCACAAAATAGAATCAATAAATATCCTCTTACATCTTCTGCTTACTACGTAATAAGTACCTGGCTGCTATTAACAAGCCCCCCCAGGACAGGTAGAGGCTAGCTGTCTCAGCACATGGCTGGCTTAGCTTCATGTGAAATGTTTCACAAATTGCAGATATGGGGGCACACAGACCCGGGGGTCAGCATTAAAGGGAAGGACACTTGTTAATGCCCAATGCTCCAGAATATCCAGAATTAGAGTCTGACTCTCCATGAGAATAATATAATGAGCTGCTAACTAATTGATCCCCATTGGTAGGTAATACTAAAAATGAGGCAGAGCCGCCCAATTACTTTGTAGACAAAAATTGGCCATTTCAAAAAGTATATACATGAAATGAAAACTGCATTTTACAATCTTATTTACTCAGATGATTTAAAGATTGCAAAGACTTTTAATTTAGTGTAGTGGCTGGGAGGGCCATAGACACAACAGTGTTGCATGTGACTTTGGCTCATATTTGCTAATCAAATGGGAAATTCAAAAATTTTCTATAAATTTAAATGTGCCAGAGAATACCATCCCTATAAAGGGCTTTTTTGCAAGTTACTTCAATTCAATTACAGTCGTAATACTCCCAGCCTTTTATAATAAAGTCCAAATAAACAGGTAAACTATGGCAATTAAAATAGCAAGCAAATAAATTAATAATTCTAACAGTCCTTTTTTTTTAAAGATTGAAGTTAATGTTAACTGCTTTATATAATGGAAACTGTACAAAGAAGTCTTCAAAGACAAATGACAAAGGCAAGTGGTTTAGAATTCCCTCTGCTCAGAACCTCAAAGAAACAAGTAATACAATCCTAGCACGGAAACCGAAAGCTCACTACCCAGAGGTAAAGGCGTATGTGTAATAACGTAAATGTATTGTGGTACACAGATCATGGCCACTGTTTTTAAATTTAAGTTGCTAAGCACCCTGCTTTTGCTTAATGCTATCTGTTCTCTAGGAAAATAAGTATCATTATCTCTGTGCCAATAAAGGATAGTCGATCACATCATCCCTGCTTCAGAACCAAAGTCCTTAGCCTCACCAAGAGGATTCTGGATTTCTGGCGCTGGCTTACCTCTCCACATTCATTTGGCCCATCTCCACCCTTGTCCCAGTCACTCTGACCGTCTTTCACGTCCTCATACGAGACAACCTATTTCCTCTGTCTAAACACCCCTCCACTCTTGCTCTCAGTCCCATACAGCCTTCAACCTAGGGAGCTGCTCATTTCTCTGGGTCTCCTTTGTGTTTCCTTCACACAGCCGCCCAGCCCCACCTGCTTGGCCTTCAGGGTAGCATAACTAACATCCTCTCCCCATCACACACATTATACTATCAGCTCCCCGAGGGCAGGTCCATGTTTGCTTTGCCCCTCATTCTCTCTCCAGTGTTTGGCTGAGTGCCTGGCACATAGCACATGCTTGCATCTCAAACATTTGTTAGAAAAATGTTCCATGCATTTGGGAAGATGCTGGTCAAAGGGCACCAAAAAAAAAGTTCCATGCAGTCTAAAACTGCTATTTCCCAGTAAATATATTTTTGCTAAAATATATTTTGATTTGGCAGATGTCACTGTGATCTGCATTCCTTGAACATACCAGGAAGATCACAGTGAGAGCATTTTAGCAACTTCAGGAAATGCCTAGATAATTGTGAGGTTTCACAGACCTGACCTAGGTCAATGATAGAAGTTAAACCAAAGCAGATTTTACCCTAAAAGAAGCAGAACTTCCTGTCAGGGAGTCCAAAATGAAATAAACCACCCTGATAATTTATAACATTTACCTTTAGAATGGGTATGTATCTAACAGTAAAATGCAACAAACACCTGGGGAAGCAATTCCCCCATTCCCCAGGGGCCAAGTGGATCCCCACTGGACCACCACCTCTGACATTTAAGTCACTCAAATGATTTGCTCTCACGGCAGCCTTTAGAATAAATAAAGTTTACAAGATAATAAGAGTATAGAGATCTTGGCATGAGTGATGTGTTCACTTAAATGGTATCAGCTTGCCAGGGAATGAAATAAAAACAGGAAGAAAAATATCTCTGATTTATGGCTTTGAACTTCTACATCAGTCCTCCTGGGATTCACCTTCAGACACAGAAGGTCTTCACCTCTGTCAGAGCTGCCTGTCTCCCAGCTAAGGGTTCCAGAGATCCAGAGTCATGAATACGGGATGGTCTAAAATCTAGGCCCCCTAAAAGGAAAGGTTACAATAGGGCCCTTAATTCTAAGGCTCTGAGTTGGGTCCACTATAGGAGAAGCCCCTTAGAAATTTCTGTCAATAGAAAATCTACAGATTCTCAGAAACCTGCCCAATGCACTCACTGAGTGGCACAAAACCTGCTAGAACCAATGTTTCCTATGGAATTGCACAGCTGGCATCTGGCAGACCAAGTACAAGTGCAGTCAGCTGGAACACACTCAATAGTTCCGGCTTTCTGGACCAAGCAATTCACACTGAATAGAACTTACTACTAGGAGCCAAAGAAAGATTTTATGTTCTTCACCTTTCTTGGTTCTATGAGTCCCTCGGGGAGTCTGTAAAAGCCTAGGATTGCTTCTAAGAATGAGATACATAAGATTTCAAATGAAACAAAGTGCAATGAAACAGTTACTGAACTTTAAAAGGATGAATCTGTGACACATTATGTGTTTCTTTATTAATACAGTTGACCCTTGAACAACACATATGGACTGTGCAGGTCCACTTATATGCAAATATTCTTCCCCCTCTGCCACCACTGAGACAGCAAAACAAACTCCTCTTTTTCCTCTTCCTCCTCAGCCTACTCCATGTGAAGGCTATGAGGAGGAAGACTTTTATGATGATCCACTTCCACTTAATGAATACTAAACATATTTTATCTTCCTTATGATTTTTTAAAAAACATTTTCTTTTTAGTTTATTATAAGAATACAGCATATAACACATAAAACATATAAAATATGTGTTAACTGATTATTTATGTTATTGGTAAGGCCTCCAGTCAACAGAAGGCTATTGCTAATTATGTTCCTGGGGAGTCAAAAGTTATAGGTGAATTTTCAACTGCACAGCGCGTCAGTTCCCTTAACCCTGGATATTGTTCAAGGCTCAACTGTACTTGCAATAAAAAGATCTAACAGCAGATCTAAAAATGACAATGTTTTCAAAGTTACAATGAGTATACATGATTTCTCAAAATATCAGCAAACAAGTGTAATGTGATATGATATCTGTGACTTCTATTGGTGAAAAAGTGACAGGTACTGCTAATTACTAAGTGGTTTGTGACCCACACCTATAATTAATGAAAATGCTAAATTTCAATTAGAAGTTAGTAATAATAAGGAAGTCATTTTCTCTGTCTTTGTGTACTAGCTGAACTCTATCCATTCTGTGAACTACTGGTTAAAAACTCCTGTTTTAGAAGGATATTAGATGAATTTTAAATATACTTTAACTTTGAAGAATCTATGATCAACTTACCATAAGTTTAGGGTACAAGAAAAGTTGCTTATATATTTATAGAGACCTTTGAGTTTTAAAACTAGAACAGCATATAAAGTGGTAGTATTTTATGTATCATAATGAAAACAACTCAGTATATATGATATTTTCCTTGCTGAGCAAATTTTGGCCACTCTATCCCGGCCTTATATTCTCCCCTTAAAATCAGCCCCTCCAAGCCACTCCTGCTTTCTATATAACTGTCTTAAAAAAGATCTGAAGATCACACTGGTGAGATCAGTAACATTCACTTTATTCCTTTTTATTGCCAAGTAGAATTCTATTCTATGGAATACTGCTATACTTTGTTTATTCATTCCTCAACTGATGGGCATCTGAGTTGTTTCCAATTTGGAGCAGTTATGAACCCAGCTGCTATAAACTTTTGAGGTCTCTGGGTCCAACCTCAGTCTTAGGCCCCATAAACCTGGGCCTTGGGCTGGCTTTTCCTCAACTTTTCTGCCCCTCTCTCCTAATGTGGCACCAAAATATGCTGCTCTGCATCTGTATAGACCTCCACTTTCTAGCAGTGTGGGACTCTGGGCCCAGTGGTTTTTGCCCCTCCCCTAGTGTAAGGCTTTTGCACATGAGAGAAGAACCTGGGGTTGTAGGTGAGATTTTGTACCTGTTCCAGGGCCAGAGTCTCACTACCTGCACACCTGTGGAACCAAGGCGGGGGGGTCCTCTCTGGTCAACTTTCCTGCCCCCAAAATTTCCGGTAAGCACTGAGCAAAAGTCCATTGGAAATAACTTGTGAGTGCAGATTCACCTTGTGTCTGAAGCCCCCAGTTATTCTAAACTATCCTGCTTGCCCTCACTTCACTTGTAAGAATTAAAATTTTACCAATTTTCTTCTTGGTTTTTATAATTTATATTTTTTAATTGTGGTAAAATATACATAAAATTTACCACCTTAATCCTTTTTTTTAAGTGTATAGGTCAGTGGCATTAAGTATCTTTACGCTGTTGTGCAACCATTACCACCATCCATCTCCAGAACTCTTTTTATCTTGCAAAGCTGAAACTCTGTATCCATTAAACAATGACTCCCTTTTCCCTCATCCTTCTAGCCCCTGGCAACCACCGTTCTACTTTCTTTCTTCATGAATTTGAGTCAGCGATATATGTGAGAAGGCCATGTGATGACAGAGACAGACTAGTGGCATGACAAGTCTATAAACCAAAGAACACCAAGGATTGCCAGCAATACTAGAAGCTATGAGAAAGGTATGAAACAGATTCTCCCCCTAGAGCCTTTAAAGAGAGAATGGCCATGCTGACACCTTGACTTAGGACTTCTAGCCTCCAGAACTGGAGAGAATAAATTTCTCGTTTTAAGCCACTCAGTTTGTGCTAATTTGTTATGTAGGTTTAGGAAACTAATACAGTATTTTTGTCTTCCATATAGGTATTATTTAGATAATACATTCAGGGTTTTTTTTTTCCTTCCCTTTTCCCTTTCTAATAATTCATCTTCACTGAAGCAAGTTTCTGCCTCCTGAATCTATGTAATGGATATCACTTTAATGTGCCTGCCCAGCATCACCTATTTCCCTTCTTCTGGTAGCAACAGATTATAGATTATGCCTTGAGACTATCAGTCAAGGTGCCCTGTTCTTCCCCCTAATTAACTCACCCTTTCTGTGTCTGTCTCTCTCTCTTTGAATTCTGAATCTTGAGGACAGGAACACGATGATGGAAAACACCTAGAATTGACCCATCTCAGCAGTGGGATCCTATCCTATCCAAAGTCTTGTTTTTTGAAATTTCCTTAAATTCCATGATCTCCTTCATAATCATCCAGTGAATTTCTTTCTGCTTAAATCAACCAGAATCAGTTTCTATGTAAGTCAGTTAAGTAATTCTGATAAATTTCAACATCAAAACGTTGAATTTTGTTCCGTTTTGTTTTAATGTTTACCTTATTTTGACTTAATAACTATCAGGAGGTTCCAATGAAATTTCAGTTTCACTTCATTCACTTCCACAAAACAATCTAAATGATTAGCTCAGGGCTTTCTACATACATCTATTATAATGAATCTATTATTATTTTTTCACATCTATGTGTTTCAGTCCATGAAGAGGCAGCTGATGGAAAACTTTACAAAAAATTAATGCATAGTTTCCAAATGAGCTACTAACAACCTTTTTATTCTCACCTCCATTAAGGACAGCAAAAATAATTTATGAATTTTAATACCAAAGAAAACTTTATTCATATTTAATAACATAATGTATACATGGTACTGAAACAAAAAACCCTTACTATATAACATTATCAACAGCTGTGCCTATAAGGCTATATGTTAAAATGATCTCTCTCTAGATTTTTCTAAATATTACTGAATATTTCTGAAGTACCATTACTGAATGGTACTTTTTCCCACCTGGTTGCTCATTTAATATTTCAGATAACTAAAAACTGTATTTTAATCATTCACATGACTTTATGCTTTCTCTGCTATACACTCGCCAATACAATTGCTGCTTTGAAATTTAAAAACATGCTGGTAAAGAGGTAAAAATCTCACTTCACTGATACTTTAGTTGCGTAAAAGAGCACGTTTCAATTTCCTTGGCCTTCTTAAGAATTTAAGAATCTAAATGGATATAACAGGTAATGAATCCCTTGCTCATTTCTGTAGTTTCTCACTTTTTAACTTCATTGTGCTAGAATATCTCTCCCCCAACACACTCCATGTTGGAAACTACCTATGGGAGAACCAATTGCTACACTCACATACTCACCACAAGTAGATTACATTTTACAGTAGCTTGAAAGCTAGCTTTTAAAAATGCAAGGATATGTGATTTTATTTTCCCCTTTTGAGACATTTTACAATAAGGCACTTATGTTTATGTATGTTACTAAACCATTTGCATGAATGAAAACAGAAGAAAATATTTTCTACTCAAAGCCATTTATCATGGCTGTTAACATTCTTCTGCTAAATGTGTGATGTGTGACATCCTGTCACTCTGATCTATGCAAAGAGTTAAAAATAGATGACAGGAAAAAAATCCTCAGTCCTTTAATATATTAATTCAAGAAGTAAGACTACATTTTATCTTAGAAAATAACTGCATTCAAGAGACTTCTGTTCCAATAGCCCCAATGGAGCATGGAGAATTTTTAAAAAATATATAAAGACTGAACAAATTAACCTTTCTGGAATATGTTGTCAGCTGCCCACGTCTGTGGACAGTAAGAATTGATTGTTGCATAGGTCTCAGTAGCCTCACTGTCCGTTGCAATTTGGTACACAGATGCAGAGCCACAGGCCAGCAAGATCACCCAGGAAGGAAGGGATAAATCACTGAACGTTAAATAATAACAACTTACATAATGACAGCTTCTTCTGACCTTTTTTTCAGAAAACAGTGATCCTATGAGCAAATATCTGATGTAAGAAATGTATGAATTTGTTTCTTTAACATATATTTGTAGCAAAACATGAATTCTAGTGTCTATCCAGCCAGTCTAATGATGTATATTGAAGCTAATGTGCATTGGTGTCATTTAATCTTGGTAATTAAGATCCATCACTAGAAAGAAATATTTGGTAAGGGTGAAGGAACAATTCTCCAGACTTTAACCATGACCTAGATGAAATAAAACATGATTCCAACATTTTTCTTTGGGGCCAAAGAGTAATGCAAGTACTGTGGTGGTTTCTTATTGGCTAGCTGGCTAGTATAGGATACTCCTTCTCCCAACAATTCCCTACTTTTCTACGGGAAAACACACCTGCCCAAACAGTGTATTTCATCTTTCTGGCCACTGTGACTTGGGGAGGAGTGGGCTCTTTACCTGATCAGAGCCAGTGAAATGTGAAGAAATACTTGCTAGGATTTTTAGAAAGAGCAGTTTTTTCTTTCCTCTGCAAGAGCTATAGAAAGAGGCTCTCCTCTTCACTAGATTTGAATCTGGGAACATGACGTTCTGCAAGCTTCTGGTGGCCACCTTAGAACCCTGAGGAGAGAGCCTGTCACGAATGGAGCCAAGACTTAGGAAGTAGAGCTAAGAAATTGTGATAAGAACTGCAAAGGAACTGGTCACATAGTTTGAGCCCTGACAGGTCCTACCTGGAGTAAAATATAGCCCCCTCCTGCACTCAGTCTTATGGTCATGAAGTTTCTCTTCTTTTATCCTCAAGCCACTTGAGATCAGGTTTTCTGATTCTTGAGAGTAAAAAAAGTCTGAACTGATTCAAGCATAAATGATGACTTTCAAGGGCATAGCTGAAGTGTGGTGGAATTAGCAGAATACAAGGACAAAGAAGGGTGCCAGGCATTATGCTAAGATCTCTATTTGCTTATCTTACTGAGTCATCACAGGAATCAAACCTATAATCTGGTGGGTATGATTCTCAAAAAGTAGGAGAAGGTGGAAAGTCAAGTAATTTCCCCAATTTTTCACAGCTAGTAACTGAAGAATAAAGATTTGTATTCTAGTTTGTCTGATGCTAACAGGAATGTTCTTTCAAACCTGCCATCTGTTCTGGTTTCTGATTTTAAGTCTTTCATTATCCCAATCAATCATCCATATATAAGTCACCATAAATTTCAAATAAGAAAGCATGCATCATATACTTTACAACTAACAAAGTGGTTCTAACACATAGCATGTTTTTACATCTTTATTGAATCTGAAATTCTTTAAGAAACCACAGTGGCAACAGCACTGAACCAGTTAAAAAAAAAAAAAACTATTAATAACAGAACTATAAAAATAAGGGCCAATCTTCAATTTTCTGATTATCAAAAAATATATCCTAGTTGAAAGACATTATCCATGGTGGCATTTTTTGGCTTCAGATATCTTTACCTAAAGCCTTGTTTATATTTATCCCAATTAGGAGAAAATAAAAGAGTGTTTGATCATTTTAGTCACTTAGGTGAACACCTGAGTTGAACTCCCATACAAATGCAACTAGAAGACCCATCGGTTACCTTTTTTGCCTGGATTATAACAACTTAAAAGAGAGGTTCTTGCATTTTTAAATAAATAGAAGAAACATGGATTTAACCAAAAAAATTAAATATGCTCTTAAGAAGGAGAAGGTTTGGATCAAGACTTCGGAAAATGCAGTCTAAGTTGAAGTGATGCTGAGTGACTGCTGACCTCAGGCAAATCGCTTCATACTCATCTCCATTTTAAAGATGAGGAAACCGAAGTTCTATGGAGTTTAAAAAACTCACGTGAAGGCACACACTACTAAGTATTAGATTTGACAAAGCTTTTGATCCTCCCTATACCTTTATGCCTCTTTCCTTGTAAATGGGCAGTCAGTATTCTGGCTTGTCAGTCAGTCTTTTTCAAATACATCAGTTCGTTGTCAAGCCTGCTCACAACACTATTGTTAAAATCAAAATGGTTAAAATCAGATGTCATAATTCAGAAGGCTGAGATCAATGGTTTGGTCAGTGGGGTCCCACACCGAGGTCAAGCAACATGCATGCTTTTGTGTAAAACAGGCTACTGTCAATACCCATAATATGTGGGTATTGTGGTCCTAATGACAAATAGCATGTCTCTTTTACCTTCTTTAGGAGGACAGAGACAACTCTAAATCACAAATTAAAAGAGACTGTATCAGTCACCTTAGCCCAGTATTCAGATTCCAAAAGTCATCACATAATGAATATTCCAGAGATAGAAGAGACACACTATTTATAATGAAGGCTTAAAGCCTCAGGAAATGTTCCAGGCTATTTGTTTCTTAAGATGAATAAGCATTTATAAACAAAAGTAAAACCTTCTACAAACAAGGTTGCCTTTTCCCTGCATTGCTATTACTCATTCTTAACAATAAGATAAAATGAAATTTTTAAAAAAGATACTCTCTTTTGCAGTTGCTATAGCCTAAATTTCAAAATCTTGTTCTGTGTGTGTTTGTTGTCATTCTTGAATTCAGCAAGGCCAACATATGGTATTTGATAAATGTCCACCTCTCATATAACCCTCCTCCCAGTTGGGACAATAAATGACATGCCAGCGTGAGCAGCAAGTTTGTTTATAGGGAAAAGGAGATGCCATATTATTTCTGTTTTCCCCAAATAAATATACTCTCATAGTTTAAAGCATCAGTATTAGCTGTTACCCAAAACATAGAAAATTTCAGTTCTATAGTCTTTATATTAGTCTCCTAAAAATAGTGACATGGAATGCTCAATCTTTGACAGTGTACGTTCAAAGCCTTTTCTGCAAACATCATTAGGACAGAACTGATTTGAAATTCAGCTTTACTCTAACCACCAATGCCAGTGTCCCACTGTCTTCTACAACTATGGCTATCAGAGATGCAAAAGGGCACACATCCATTCAACAAATATCTGCAGGGAAGAAAACCACCTCTCCTTGCTTAGATGTCAAACAGATCAATAACCATTTCCTAAAGAAAGGAAAGGGAAAGCAAGAATTGACCCTTTCACCTCAAATCTCTCATTTCCCCCTTGTCCAGGCTATACAGAAATCCATGTAACTGTTTCCCCCTTAATGGTTTCTTATCCCTTCTGCATTTAACCCATTGTGTTTCTGAAGTCTTTTCAAGAATCAGGAAATAGCTCTATAATTACTCCAAATTCAATGACTATTAATACCCAATTATATTTCTTTTTACAGATAGACTTTTACAGATATATATAAAATATATCACTCTAAATGGGCTTGGCTTTGCAAACTAGTTGCAATGTACAAGGCAGCCAGATATTGCAACTGCAAGAGTCCTAGTGAATAGAAGAGAACCTGCTACTGCAAATGCTTATTGAATTTACAAATATGGTTATCATTAGATCAAATCATATTCCTTGAGCTTTCACATAGTCCAATCATAGCTACATTTTATCAATATCGGTATTGCTTAAGCTGAAGTCATGTTTTCCTCAGTTCTTTCACTATGGCCTCCAGAAAGAGGAAGCCTTTCTAACAACAAGAATATGTAATTGAACATACAATTGAACAAAGCAATTACGCAAATATACAAGCAGAGAAATTGAGGTTGCCTTTGTGGAAAACAAAGCCTCTCCTCATTGCCTTTTTCCAAGAAAGACACAAATCTCTGTTCCACCTGGAAGCAGGAAAGAGCTGTTTCTGTTTGAACACACAAGAGAAAGGAAGGGGTTGCTGGGTGCCCCAGAGTCTTAGCAGGAATATGAAGTCTTCAGCTGCAGGACTCCCTGAGAGACAGTAGTAGCCAAGGGTGGATAGGATGGTTATTAGAACAGGAAAGGAAGTAAGCAGCCCTAATGATGATCCCTTCACAATGAATCCTGAAACCAACCAACCAAAACATAGGAGTGAGGGAGTGACACAGCTAGAGAGGGTAGAAAGGCTGGCCAAATCTCCTTAGTTTCTCTAGGTCTCATTGTGATAACGACAAGGCTTTTACCTAATAAGTGCTCCAAATTCTTGCATACAAGGGATATTAGAACAATTCCTGGATCTTATTACATTTATGAGTATAAGCTATTGCTCCATCTTTCTAGGCAATGCATTGTGCTTCAGGTGAGAAAGGCTTGTTGTTTCTTAATATATGTTGTGCTGTTGATTTAAAATAGAAACTAAATACAGTACACGAACATCATACAGGAGTCTTACCTTCTTGTGTAGATACCTACAAATACTAAGGTTTCATTTTAGAATATTTTATGGGGCTTCAAATAAATATTTATCTAACATTTTTCCTTGTTCAATGCCTCAGTAAAGAACTTATAAGTTGTAATTTTAATTAAATTAACTTTAATTTTAAAAAGTAAAACTATATATTAAAACAGCAATTACCAGACAAGCTCAGTGAAAACTGGTGCAGCAGAACAGTTTTAACTGGTTTTCATCAAAAAATATTCACTCAGTTGACATGCACACATGCATATAACTTGCCTTTTGGAAATTCCTAATATAGTTTAGAATTTTTTTAAAAGGCTGAAAAAAAAGTTCTGCTATAAAGAAACCTCTTTAATTTCCTTAAAATAAGCATTTTTTTTTAACATGGGACCATTTTGCAAAGACAGTCTCTTAATATTAACTACTCTTGATTTTCAAGATGGACTTCCAACAGGAATGTTTGAAAGCATCCTAAAATGGGTTGCTTTCCATTTTAAGCATGCCTTGTTGACAGCCAGGGTTTCTCAAC
Source organism: Lemur catta (assembly GCF_020740605.2). Classification (NCBI taxonomy): domain Eukaryota; kingdom Metazoa; phylum Chordata; class Mammalia; order Primates; family Lemuridae; genus Lemur; species Lemur catta. The sequence continues at coordinate 53,059,751 of NC_059136.1, forward strand.
TTAAGCACTATTGAATTTGGGGCCAGAAAATTGCAGGAGGCTGTCCAGTTCATTGTAGAATGTTTGCAGCACCCCTGGCCTGGCCCAGGAGATGCCAGTAGCATCTCCCCCAAAGTTGTAACAATCAAAAATGTCTCCAGAATTTGCCAGTGTCCCTGGAGGGCAAAACTGCCCCCAGCTGAGAACCACTGTTCTAAGCCTAAAGTGACAGAAAGTGATTTCTCTTCTTCCACTCTGACGTCTCTCTCTCACATTCTGCCACATGAAGCCATTTCATCACCTTTCTTTTATTAAAATGACTTTACCTTAGGGCAGTAAAGATTCCCTAGACTATTTTCTAAGGCTTACCTGTATTTAGGGAACAATCCTCCAGAAAAATTGTCAAGTTAGGCTTCCACTTAAGGACTAGGAACCAGCCCAAGGGTACAATCCTTTGTATTTCAAATGCAGGAGGTGGGGAGTGAAGGATTTTCTCATTTCACATCAAATTTAGCATTCTATAAATGAAGGCTTCTCCTCCACACTCATAAGATCTTCAAGTACCCAATCTCTTCCTTTATTTGATATCCTAATCAATTTGCCCAACCTTCTCTCCTCCTTGAACCCCAAACAAAACAATAGAGGCAACATATCAGATTATATTTTATTTGAACAACATTCTGGGAAGAACAGAATTAATGGCTGAAATAATCATTTATTTTACCTTTGCATATTTTATAATAATGAATGAAAACATCATAGTAATAGAAGACAATAATGACAGCAGAAGCCTTTTTATTCATATTTCCCACCTCACAGATGTTCAGAACAATGGACATATTTCAAAGGGTATATTTCAACAGCATGGTAGAAACTGGGACAGCCACTGTCATATGGAATAAGAGGACATGCCCTGGGCACTAGAAACTTACTGTCCTCTCTGTTGCCTCTCTCCACGGGCCAGACATCACCTTACAAAACAGCCCATACCACAGTCCTCAACACTTTTCTCACAGAGTTCTCACTTCTCTTCATCTGAGTCTTCCCTCTGCAATCTGATGGCCAGACCTATTTCTGCTCGTTGCACACACAATCTCAGAAACTGCTTCTCTTAGATAGGGGTCCAGCCCTCTTCCACAGCAGACAGCGCAGTTCTCGCTCTGCCTTCTTTGGATCCTTCCAGAGATGGTACAGGTTTCCAGAGTTGCCTTCATCCTCATTTCCTGAATCTGCTAAAGCCTCTCTGAAAATGTGACACTCGCTGACGACAGAACATGGCAAGCTGGATGAAGCCTGAGAAGCGGAGGCCCGCCGCGTCCTGTTTCCGATCCTATACACTGTGGAAGCTTCTTGCTTCCCTTCTTTGGTAAGTGAAATCTTTGCTGGTCAAAAAACGCGTTTCTGCATTGAGATTTTTGGACTTGTTTATTCCACTAACCTGGTCTTTTCTTTATTATTATTTTTTCATTATATTTACACGTGGGGAACTCTGGGGAGGCTCCCCCTCCTGAGGACCTGTAGGTGCCGGTCTCCGCCCCCACGTCTCGGCCACTGGCCTTTTACAGTCACCGCGTTCCCAGGTCTGCCGGCAACACCACTGCGTCACCTGCAGGGGCAGCAGAGTAAACCGGGACCCCCGGAGTGACGTCTCAGGGAAAGACCCTCGGATTTGGGAGCCCCTCTGATCTCCGGGACTCCTAGGATTCCCTCCCATAAGAGTCCGTGGCGGAAGCAGCCCGGAACGGCCGCGTTCTCGGAGTGCCGAATCGGAGGGGAAGACCGGCGTCAGGTTTGAGATGGAAAGGGACACAGAGGAGAGATTAGAGAGGAGCATCATTGGAAGAGCAAAGAATGTGACCCTGGGGAAACGAGGCAGAAGAGACGTAGGAAAGCACGTTTCTCTTAATCCCCTCCCCGTGCCTCCTGCGAATCCCAGGATCTTCTCGCCTTGGAGACAGACTGCTCGCTACAACACACGCGAGCAACACGCACACGCGCGCACACACACACACCCATGCCCCGCCGCGAGAGGCACGCTGCAGACTTCTGCCTGACTTCCCAGCCCAAGGAATCGTACCTCTGGGGCAAGACCACGGATTTCGTGGCCTAGAACTGACACCACTCCCCCCATCCCACCCCGCCCCCCGTAACACACACATTCAGATCTTAGACTGCACCCTGAGAGTGCCAGAGACCACTTAAGGGAAGCCCCCGGCAGCTCCCTGTAAACGACTACCTTCCCGCTGCCTGATCTCTGTCCAAATCTACGAGCTCTCGCCTACAGCCAGCCGAGGTGCTTTCATGCCAGGTAGTAGATGGAGGAGGAGCCTGGGGTACAAGTGAACCTCAGAGAACCACTATTAAATCACTATTCAGGGGGCCACACGGGTAGGCTCCAACCCTTTCCTGATTCTTTCGGCCCCACCAGCAGCCCTGTTCCTCAGCCCGATCCCGGCACGCTCCCCTCCTCCCCTTCACTTAAATCCCTCAGCGATTTTCCACCCGGCCCGCCCAGGCCACTTTCTGAATCCATCCTCTCCCGCCGGTTCCCAACATGTGGCCTCAGGTACTCTCTCCAAAGACAGATTCAAGGCTGACTCTCTCCATCATTTTATCTCCCTGACCTTATACTGATTCCCCAAATTATCCGAGTCCAACCGCCCCTCCGGAGCCCACTGTCCCTTCCACCCGCGTCCTCTGCTCTCATTCAAATCCGCTTTCTACGCGCCCCACTTTCCATCCATCTTCCCTCCCGCCACTCTGGTCAAGACACGCTTGCCCTCTACTCTGCCCCCAACACTACGCTCTCACGCCGCTCGCACCCTACCCCCTGGGAACACCCCCACTTTCCCTCTGCGGCTGTCCCTGGCCGGGCTCCCGCGCCCCAAACCCAGCCTCCCCAGCCCGCACCAGCCTGCTCCCGGCCTGCCCGGTCCCCTCCCTCGCCGCGCGGTCCTCCCTTCCTCCCCCGTCTGCCCTCCTGGCCCCCGCTGGAGCCAGTCCTGCCCTCCTGCTTTGCCCGTCGTCCCAGTCCTCCCTGTGGCCTCCCTGTGGCCACCCGCTATCCAACCGGCTAAGCGGCTCGGAGAGGCGCCGGGCACCGGGGGCAGAGGCCAGCCGGCTCTCCGGGACGCCAGCCGCGCCTCCCGCTTGCCAAGCCCTCGCCCCGCCGCCCGACAGCCTCACAAACTTACTTGCGGGTCGCCAGGAGGGGGCTGCGGCGAGCGGCGGCGGGACCCGCGGCGGCGAGTGCGCCCCTCTCGGCGGGGCCGGGCGGCGCTGGCGCTGCGCTCGTGCGACCGCGCGGTGAATGGGCTCAGCCTGACGCAGCCGGGTGCAGCCCCCCGCCGCCGCCGCGGCCGCCGAGCGCTTCCAGACATGCTCAGTTTCCGGAGCTGCCCGCGTGGAAGCTACCAAAAGCGAGCAGCGGCGGGGGGGACAGAACGCGGCCGCGGGGCGGCAGGGAGCCGGAGGCTACCACGCCGGCGGCCGAAGGGGGAGCGACGCGCCGCTAAAAATAGCTCCTGCGGAGGCCGCGCGTCCTCTGCGCGCACCCGCGCCCCGCGCGCGTCCCCGCCGCCGGGACGCTGTCTCTGCGCTCGCTGCCGCGGCGGGCGTGGGTCCCTGCTGCGTCCTGCTGGGTTCCCGCCGGTACCGGGAAGCCCACCGCGGGGAGACGGCGCCCCCGAGCAGACAGCGCCCGTTTTGCTGGCTGAGCCCCACGCTGCCCCGACCTGGGGCTCCCGCCTGCCGGGCAGCCCCAGTCTCAGGTTCTCGCCTGGGAAACCGAGGAAAGAGGGGTTAAAGCGATGAAAAAGCTCCCCTAGAACGAAATTTGCTCAGACTTTACGGAGGAATAAAAAACGTTTTTCAGATGCTTAGTTTGCTGGAAGGAAGAAAGGAAGGCCAAGTCCAAGAGCCTGGGGCGGGCTGAAAGGGGACTGTGGAAAGAGCCTCTAAAATTCAGAATTCTTCTCAGGGCATTTGTGACTCCTCGTTCCGCAGGATTTTGCATAATTCTTTGACACCCACCCTGACCTTGGAGATTTTGTTGTTCCCGTTACCTGAACAGTAATTTACTTTTCCCGCTGTCTACCTTCACTCCTCCCCACAACCGGCTTTAAATTGCAAAAAGGAAAGGGCGCAAACTCTAGAACGGTAGATTCTGAGACCTGAACTGGAGGGGCTGTTCTGTCACCTTGAGGAAAGAGGGTGTTGGTCCTGTTGCAGAGATGAGGCCTGGATGTGTCTCAGGTCTCCTGTGCGAACAGCAAACACTTCCAGCCTAAGGCCTCTCAGAACCACCTCACCTGCAAATTAGGTATTATCTGCTATTAATGTTCACTATAGTCTGCCTTAATTTCTGATTATTTGGGGTTTTTTTAATTCTCTCCTTTAAGTGAGAGGTACAAACGTTTCCTAGGTCAAATTCCAGTCTTGTTTCATTCACCACTCACAACCACCACCGGATGTAAGAATCATTATTATTCCCTTTGACAGATGAAGACATTGAAATTTGGAGACAAATGCTCATCTGTTGCCTGGAATAACATTGAACCCAGGGGCTGCCAGACTAGAAACTTCCATGGTTTCTACATAACCTATCCCCCTGAGTCAATAAACTTTACCTGAGGTAAGGGCTCAAGAAATTTGGCAACTGTTCTCAATAGAGTTCCAATAATAGATAAAAAAAAAGCTGGTCGAGAGTTTTGTTCTCCATTATCCCCCCCTTAATTTCTTTCTGAATATTCTCAGCTTAGGTTTTTTGTGTGCTGTTGTAAATGACTGTTTCATTTTTATTCTATTAGAAAGAAAGAATTCACTGAGAATCTTCTAAGAGGAATTTTTTGATTAGGAATGTATTTTATAAATATATCATAGTTCAGCCTCTTCGATAAAGCTACTTTCTTTTGCCAGTATTACAAATTAGTGAAGCTTTACTAACCCTGCTAAGTAATGTAGATGTGCTTTCTCACAGAACTGTAGTGGTATGTCTCTATTTGAGTCAAGACATCCTCCCTCCTAAATTGTTCCCTTCCATCCCCACTTCCAATTTAGTGCCATGTCCAGCCCAAAATAGGTAATTAATGTATGATCTTTTACTTTCTTACTGAAGCTGCATGCACCATTTTCCTAATTTTCCAAGGGTGATTCATTGAAAGATCAAAATGGAATTTCCTTAGGGTATCAAACAACTCACCCATTCCTTTCCATCAATAGTGAAAGATGAAAAATAAACTTTATCTTCATCCTAGTTGCTTTCATTCTTCCTTTCTCAGTAATTATTCTTAAGGTGATATGATCCTTTGAATGTCTTCATGCTATAGCATACATATTACCTATAATTGTGAAACGGGGCAGATTTTGATTGCAAAGTATTTTTGGTGTCCTGTCGAAATGTGTAGCTTGAAAACATCGCATTCAGGACTCTTAACAAATGACAGAAACTCAACTCCAACTAACTTAAGCAAACCAAATGCATCAGCCTATGTAACTCAGAAGTACAAGGGGTGGGAGGGCTTGTGCTGGGCTTACCAACATCCGGAAGAATATGATTTTCTCTCTCACTTGCTCTCAGCGTTGCTTTCTGTGTTCACTGCATTCTCCCTCCCTATACAGATGATGAAGTTTGAAATCTTACAAAGAAATCAAGCCTTTTTCTCTGGTGAGCAGATCAGTCTTTGAAGATGGACTCTGATTGGCTGTCCTGGCTCACACAAATATGAACCGTGTGCATCCTCCTCGGGAGGAAAGATTCTCAAAAGGAGAGAAGCTATCCAGTTAGCAGAAGAAAGAATACGGGATGCTTGCAAGATAGGAATAATAGATATCCAGTCTATAGACTGGCCTGTTTTCCCATGGACAATGAAAAGACAGCAAGCCTAGTAAGATGTCATTGATTTGAGTTATTCAGAAATGAGCAAAAGAATAATAATGCTTTGAAGTGGATTTTTTCCCATCTCTTTTTAGGCTCAGATGCTTTGATTTGCCTGTGGAAAGGTAACAGTGAGTCCCCTCTTTGTTCCCTTTTCATCATTGTTTCAGGACTCTGGTTACTTCCAAGGTGGTGCCACTCATTAAAGTCAGCTAATGAGCCATCCGGCCAGCTGATGCCTCCAGTCCACAATCTGTCTCTACAGGAAAAAGATATTTTCCATATTATTAAAGCACATTCTTTCTGTTTTGATTTAACATACTTGATCATTATGTAAACGATTTGATAATAAAAAGTCAGGATTTTCCCATTTTGCCTCCAAACATGAACAGATGGGGGAAAATGCTGGTGTCCCTATAGCTACTATATTATTTCTTTCTCGTGCTGTAATTATTTAAATAACTGGCTATCCTTTCTTTTCTCTTTACTCATCCTTGATTCCATGTAATTTGTTACCTCCCTTAATATTTGTTATTCTATGAGTAAGTGAATGTAATCCATGAATCACGTCATTTAAACTCCATTTTATACTAAACTCATCAAATTCAGGATCTTTTCCTTGAACTTCTTCTTCATTGACTTCTTCATACATTGTCTTCTAAGAACTGCTCCCTTAGCTTCTGTCACACTACTTCTTAATCCACACTTCCAATTATTCCTCCTTTATTTTCCTAGTTCTTCTCTTTCTTCTTACCTCTGTAGCTCTTTGGCCCTTTCTTATGCCACTCTTCCTTTTGTTTCAGTTATCTACAAACTTGCTTTTCCTCCCTCACTAAACTGCAACTTTGTAGAGGATTAGAACTAAGGTGAATTTATCTTTGTGTGTACTTTTATCTTCTTCAGTGCTGAACAGATGCTTGGTGATGCATCTGATGCATTATAAGATAGAGGTCGTGGACAGTGAGCACTAAGTCACTTGGTTTCAGGAGTCAAAGGAAGATAGATAGAGCTGATGCTGGAGGTAGGATGACATGCAATAGACACTTTACTGCTCACCATTTTGTCTGCGAATAGCTCTATATAGCCCCTTCTTCCCTCCTTTACTTTTTCTTACCAAATTTCTCTGACTTTGAGTTCCTTTAGTAAAATCTGTGCCACACTGCCAAGCATCTCATATATTTCCAGGTACTGGCACTGAGCATGAAGCGTAGTCTGCTCCCATTACCTAGAGGCAGCTCATTTTAGATGCTTGGACACTGGGCCACCTCTCTATTGCATTTCTATCATACCAAATTTGCTTTTAGAAAATTAGAATTAAGTTAGAAATGTGAAATACTTTATAAATGAATTCTTTAAGAGAAAAGGAAATGTCAAGATGGCTTCAGGAAAGAGCTAATAAAAGCTTGTCTTCTTGATAGTTGATATTTTCCCATTATAAAGTATTAAATATGAAGATTTAAATGGGAGTAGTTCAAAGTCGCTTATGCCCAAATTATTCTTTTATTTCATGGCTACAGATGAATGTCATAACAGATCAATTAATGATATGTACTAAAGATATAAATGCTCATTTCCCCCACCCCCTCCACTTTAAGGCAAAAACTGCTCTGGGTAATAGTCATGGGACATTAAAGATGTTCCTTGACTAAAAGACTTAGCTCTGATGGCCCTTTCCTCAGGGAAGAAGAATGTGGACAATTATGTACTTCAAATATCAGGCTGCTCTTTTCTTGCCTCTAAATCTAACACAAACATTACTTAGTTATTGAACAAGCAGTGAGGTCTTGATAAAGCTGCAACTCATTTCACTTCTTTTTGAGTCCAGTGCTACAATTACAAATATTTTTAATGTATGATCTCAAATTATCAAATATTATCAAGAAATCCATGACAATTTATTTCCACAATGTTTTTAATATAATAGATTCAAAATACTAGTCTGCATCAATTAATATTAAAAATAATACCCGACATTTATTAATACTTCTATGTGTCTCACTCTGGTAGGCACTCCCTTTGCATACTACTTATTTAAATCTCATAGCAATCCAATGAGATATAGTATGTTACTTAGCATATTTTTGATTGTACATATAGAAATTCAACCTAAATTGGTTTAAATGAAAAAGGAAATTTCTTTCCAGCAACCTACAACTCCAGTTGAATCATGAGAAAAATATCACACACACAAACCCAAATTGAAGGACATTCTACAAAATACCTGGTCAGTACTCCAAAACTGACAAAGTCAAAAAACAAAGACTAAGAAACTGTCCTACACCAAAGGAGACCAAAGAGACACAACAACTAAGTCCAGTGTGGTACCCTGGATTGGATCTTGGAAGAGAAAGAGGACATTAATGAAAAAATTGATGAAATTGGAGTTCTATTAATAGTAATATACCAATGCTAATTTCTTAGTTTTGACAAATATAAGATGTTAACCATAGAGCAGACTGGGTGAAGGATATGTAGGAACTCTTTGTACTATCTTTACTACTTTTCTATAAATATAAAATCATTCCAAAATTTTAAAAAATATATCTTAATATAGAGGGGGAAATATCCCAGGGAAAAACCATAATCTAACAAGCGTGGGTAATATGCCCATGCAAGACAGACTAACTGTGAGCTGCAGGCAAGGTCATCCAGCAGAAAAATGGCCCTGGGCATCCAGACTTGTGATTCCAGCCATTCCTAGAGAGTGAGAGTGGTAGGGAGGGGTGGAAGAAGATAGCTGTGAGCCAGGCAAGATGCCAGTTGGTGAGTAACATGTATTTGATCAATTCTAAGATAAAATAGTCCACATTTTAACCTTTATGAAATTAGGGTAGACCTTTTCTTGGTGATTTTTCAAGAATGTTGTAGATTTGATAAAATATGGTAATTTGTCTATAAAGATAGTAAACTATAAGGCCCAGAATTCTAACTCAGATTCTAAACTACTCTGTTATCTGGACTCCAGAAGACAAAATGAACATTTTGACTATCATTCCTTTCAGGCTTCCCTCACTGTTGACCACACTATTATATAAAACCAGTGCTGATTTTACAAGGGATGTCCGGAAAGTATCCAGCCATGTGATATGTTCTTGTTGTATCAACAATGGATGGATACTTTCTGGACAGCTTTTGTGTAGCTCAAACTACAAGAACAAAAGTGGAATTGAAAGCATGACAAATTGGACCTAAGAGTTTATTATTCTAATAAAGTTATCAAGACACTATGCATAACTAGAGACACCAAATTAGATGGAGTTCTCTGACATTAGTAGAGTTAAGGACCAAGATTTATGCTATTTGACATGTAATATACAAGATAAGTTATAACATTCCATTTTAGAGATCTTATTTTTGTATTGCAGTTCATGTAACTAGAAAGAAGCTAGATAAATTTTTAAAATAACTTTTTTTAACCACATACCTAAATAGTCTAATAAAGTACTTATGAAGTCAGGTAACATGTATTTATGTCTCATTCCTTTAAGAAACAATAACATGCTATTAAAAAATAACCTAAGAGGATAAGGTAGAGCCTCTGTCAATTCCACTTTTTAATTCATAATTATTTATTGTGCACCTGTTATTAGCCAAGCACCCTTGTGATACCGTATTTTTAGAAAGACAGATAGACTTGGTTCCTGCCTTAAAGGAGCTTGTGGTCCAGCATAAAAGACAGAAGTCTTATAGTATAACTCAAGTGAGGTAAGAATTTTAAATTGTAGACATTTTGGGAACATATAGTCAGGGAATTTGATCTAATCCAGACAGACAGAAATGGCCTAAGGAAATGGTGCTTAAACTGAGACTAATAGAATAAGTATAGACCCTTATCGAGCACTTGCTGTGTGCCAGGCACTAACTTATGTGCTTTACCCAACCTGACAGATACTATGCCAGATGGCTACCTCGTCATATGTTCATGCCTCTTTCTAGAGGTTTTATTGTAGGCAGAAGTTGAAAGGCTAAACAACCACCTTTCGCCAAATGTCCTTGTCGCTGGAGTCCTAGGTATAATTTGGGTTCCATCAATTAGAAGCACCTCTTTGAGTTTTGAAATTGGAACTGAGTATATAGGGAGAAGCATGGTGAACTTCAGACTTACTGGTACAGCAGTTGTAGATGTGGCAGTCCCCTGTCTTCCTGATCCCTGGGTCATGGCTTAGAAAATCTTACAACAGTACCTCAATGATCCAATGGCCTGATTGAGTGAGAAGGGAGAGAGATGTTAGAAGTCCAAAATAGTCACTGGTGAAGGGTTACCTACAATATAACCTGGGATTACTTTGATTATGACCCATGGGCAACTGAAACGAAGTGCCGATGAAAGTGTAATGTTAGTGGTCAAATGGCTGTTGCCCTGACACGTTATGATGGGAATGGGAAATGTAAGGGATCTGGGGTGGGCTGACTGTGTGTAGTTATATTAAGGCTTTAAATTCTTAGCCCATGACATGGCTAGAGGCAGAGAGTTCTTATAATCCTTCTAACAAAAACACTTATCTCTTGTACCTAGCTGCTAGACTTATACAGACAGTCTCCAGTTCCCAAACAATGGTTTCACTTAGGATTTTTTTGACTTCATGATGGTTTGAAAACAACACGTGTTCAGTAGAAACCATGCTTTGAGTACCCGCACAACCATTCTGTTTTTCACTTTCAGAACAGTATTCAATAAATAACATGAGATATTCAACACTTTATTATAAAATGGGCTTTTAGATGATTTTGCCCAACTGTAGGATAATGTAAGTGTTCTGAGCACGTTTAAGGAAGGCTGGGCTAAGTTATGATGTTTGGTAGGTTAGGTGTATTGAATGCATTTTCAACTTACAATGGGATTAATGGGACATAACCCCATTGTAAGTCGAGGAGCATCTGTACAGTAAAACAGATGTAGAGTCTAATCTTATGGATCATTGAGTTACAACTTAGTGTGAATTTGTAGCCTGAAAACAAAGGTATTGATTGGAAAAGAGTGTAATTCCAAAACTGAAACAATGAAAAATATATATGACAACATTTGGAAGAATTTGGGTTACCCCATATTTCATAGCCCAAAACTCCACTGAACCTTACATGCCTACAGGAACTCCTTTGTCTGATTCTTTTACCTATAGTTACCTTACCTGAGGCAGTTCCCTTGAAAGATTATATGTATTTTCCTTTCATCCACCCCTGTCAACTTTCTTGGTCTCTAAATTTACAGCATGAATAAAATTCCAGCAGGCCAAGGAGGTGGGGGGCAATTACAAAGTCTACCCCCCAAAAGTTGGGCATGCTTAAAGAATAGCAATATTTGACTGTTTTTAAATTGTATCAGCAAGAACCAGGGGGATATATGTATGTGAATGGATTCAAGACCAGGGAGGAAAGAGGAACATATGGGGATGCTTACCAGAGAGTCTGTCCTTAATGTACTAACTTCAAGAGTTGGGAAAGTTTCTAAAATTTGTTCACTTGGTTAACTTAATCCTGGTCTTAATGTAAATATAAACTGTGTGGTAGATTATGACAAATGAATTTAAGATGCTAAAAAATCCTGGGTGTAATATAAAAGGGATCTGAGAAGTTATGGAGATAGGGGTATTGGAGTGGCATTATCTAAGATGATTGGCTCAACAGCTTCCTAATTATGGGTCCCTGAGGAGACCCCAAAGACTTTGTTTGTACCAAAACACTGAGTGCTGAATTGACTCTCCTCTTTGGCCAGGAATAAAGTTGAGAGATACTGACATTGAAATGGTTTCTAGGGTTTAATGTAAATGAAGGATTATTAAGGTGGAGAAGGTCTGATAGCAATTTAACCATCAGAATCAAGGTGGATTTGATTGTCTTAATAGGTAATAGGGCTGAAATGCTTATCAGAAATGTGTGACCCACAGAGATCCTTGGAAATGGCTGAAAGATCATAGGGTCTTTAGGAATGAAAACCCTGAATATTACTCTAAGGCCCTGCTTAGTTTATATAGCCAAGACAGCTTTAGTTATGGTAAACGTAGACCTGACTTAAACCATCATCACAGAGAATCAGGACTGTCTATCTAATTTCCAGACCTAAGAGAGGTCACTGAAGTATGGGTATATGCAGAGAGGAGTCTTGCTGCACAAGTAGATACTTCATTCTTTCTCCTGGTCTTACCCTAAAAGTACCTGTGGTTATTTACCAGGAAAAGGGAAGTACCCAGACCTTTCAGAGGACTCTTGCATTTTAATTCTTGCATTTAATTATTGCATTGGAGTGCAACTCTGATCCACTGGCAGGTAATAAATAGAAATTCTGCACTTAGTCAGTGTCATAGGGGGCTCAGTAATTCTGGGAACCCACTGTATGCTTAATTTCCCACTGAGTGAAGAGTTGGCATAGATACTCAGCAAATTGCTTTAGCTCCCTGACATTATTGAATGCTGTGTCAAGGTAGAAAGGGCTAGAAACAAAACAAAAACCCTCTAGATCTCAACCTCCCCAGCAATGTAGTAAGCCAAGGCAATATCACATCCTTGGGGAATCACAGAGAAGACTGTCACCATCAAATACGTGAAAGAATCAAGAGTAGTGACTGTAATCATATTTCCCATTTAACTCACCTGTTTAATTTATGCAAAAGTTATATGGATCCTGGACAAAGACAGAGGATTCTCAAAAACTTAATTAGGTGATTATTCAAATTTCAGTTGATTTTTTAAAGGTGACCTCTTTACTATAACCTCATTACTATAACTTAAGACAGGCTCTGACACCCAAGATGCAACTATTTATTTGCCAGATGTGTTTTTCATTGCGTCTATAAACACAGAAGCCCAGAAAGTGTTTGATTTCACCTTTTCTTGATAGAGAAACAGTACGATTCACTGTCTTGTCTCAGGGCAGGATCATCTCTCTGGTTCTGTGTCATAATATGTAACTCAGGGACTCCCTGATTATGTCACCATACCCCAGATTTTACTCTGGACAGCTACACTGATACATCATGCCAGTAGGATCTGGTGATCAGAAGATAATAGGTACACTAGGTGCCTGAGTAAGACATATATGTTCCAGGGAGATAGATTCAGATGAAAATCTATTTATTTATTTTCCAATTATTTATTTAATGTTGCTCCTCTCAGTTAGACTGTATGTTCTGTGAGAGCAGAGATTGTGTCTGCCTTATTCACCATATATTTCCAGCATGATTCTGGCACCTAGAATAAACAAGTGTTTAATGGTTAGGTGTGTTCTTTAATGTAGTATCTCTTCTTCTTTTTTTTTTTTTTTTTTTTTTTTGAGACAGAATCTCACTCTGTTGCCCAGGCTAGAGTGAGTGCCATGGTGTCAGCCTTGCTCACAGCAACCTCAAACTCCTGGGCTCAAGTGATCCTCCTGCCTCAGCCTCCCGAGTAGCTGGGACTACAGGCATGAGCCACCATGCCCGGCTAATTTTTTCTATATACATTTTTAGCTGTCCAAATCATTTCTTTCTATTTTTAGTAGAGACAGGGTCTCGCTATTGCTCAGGCTGGTCTCAAACTCCTGAGCTCAAATGATCCGCCCACCTCGGCCTCCCATAGTGCTGGGATTACAGGTGTGAGCCACCACGCCCAGCCCCCTCTTCTTAAAAATGATGAAAATATTATAATAGCTATCTTCCCCAGGAAGAGATATTGCTAGGCATTATAATTCAGAAAGGTTGTGAATGAATTCTGCTAAAACAAGGTTTGATGTGAAATCATTGGGAGGAAGAAGCATGGTTTAGAATACATAATAAACATAGTTTTCCTCAATTCTCAGTGACTTGTGTTTAAAAGAACTTCCATTTATGAAATAGGACAGAATAATTACTTACTTTGAGAGATGCTACAAAGATATCGGTCACATAGGGCAATCATGATACTCTATTATGTATTTGTTGTTTGCTTTTACCATTTAATATTGAGCAGTCTTGAAACACCAAAATGTTGCATATTTAATAAGACAAGAGGTCAAAGAAACAAAAGAAAGGAGTAAACAAAAATGAAACATCACCAAAACATTATTTCACATCAGATTTTGTTAACAGAAGTCATTAATGAGGAGAAATATGCAATGTTTTTTGTCTATCCAAATAACAGTTGGTAAAGAATTTTTTTTACTAAAAATTAAAATGCATTTTTTTTAAAGTTTCTAGGGAAAGAGATCAGGATGAGCAGAGACTCTTTCCTAAATAACAAATGCATTCTACAACAGAGAAAAACCTACAGAGAAAACCATAGCTGGGTCACCTACCTGCCACATTTTGCTAGTGCAGGGCAGATTAAATTTGCTTCACTTACCCACCTCCCATCATCTGTCTAGATTTCGCTTAGACATTTCCCCGACACCCCACTCTTCCTAAGTACTCTTATAATGTCATGCTCTACTCACACCTCTGTAATACTTAATGGTTGCAATTGCCTATTTTCTTATTTGCTGCCCACATTGAAGTAAGGAGCTACATCTTATTTCAGATAATATCCCTAACATTTGCACAGTGCTTAGGCACAGAGATTGAAAGAACAAAGATACAAAAGATGACCTTTGTCAACCTCTCTACTGACAGAGCATCTTCCTGGATTTGAGAGAGAAGGGCGTAATTGTTCCTGATGACACTCTTTAATTCAGAGAAACAAGGGTAGAGGTGAGGATAGACTAAGGAGGTAGAAAGCCCACAGTCTGGACTTGCACTGTCTTCTCCCATTCATAATTGGGAGAAAGCCCTGTGTTTTGCCCATAGTGCAGACCCTTCCTTGTGCAGCACTATGTACAAGTGCAGTGAGGTAAGAGGATTTTCTAAAGCAGTCGCTGCTGTAGCCAGAGATAATCAAGTTCTTTCCCCATTGCCCAAACAATGTTATAATTTTTTTCTGTTATGGTTTATACTTTTTATCTCCTGTCTATGTTAAGGCCATAAGACCTTATGTTTTTTAATACTATTGTAAATAGTATTGTTATTTTAATTTCATTTTCGATTATTTCCTACTAATATATAGAAATGTGGTTTCATTTGTATATTGACCTTGTGTCTTGGTAATTATTAGTTTTACTCCCTTTTTTATAAATAGGATTTTCTATGTAGAATATCATGTCATCCACAAATAGAGAGTTTTACTTCTTTCTTTCCAGTCTTTATGTCTTTCATTTCTCTTTCTTTCCTTATTGTAGGGAGTAGAAATTGCATTATAATAATGAATAGAAGTGACACAGTAGACATCCTTGCCTTTTCCTAATCTTAGATAAAGTATACTTTTAGGTATACCATTAAGCATGGCATTAAGTATGATGTCAGCTATAGTTTCTTTATAATGCACTTTATCACATTAAGAGAGTTTCTTCTCTTCCTGATGTATCAATAGTTTTTATGATAAATGGGTACTGAATTTTGTCAGACTTTTTCACTTATTCTGAATTACATTGAAATACATTGATTTTTTTTTTTTTTGAAAGCTCAATCAAGTCACATTACTGGGAAACTTCACTGGATAATAATATATTATTATTTTATTTATGTTACTAGATCAGTTTTCTAATACTTTGTTGAAGATTTCTGTGTATTCTTATGAGGGATATTTGTCTATAATTTACCTATATTGTAATGTCTTTGTCAGGGTATCATGATTAGGATGCCCTCAAAAAATGAGTTGGGAATTATTCCCTCCTCTGGAATGGTTAATATTGTATGTCAACTTGACCTGGCTAAGCAATGCCCAGATAGCTGGTTGAACATTATTTCTAGATGTGTCTGTGAGTGTTTCTGGAAGAGATTAGCATTTGAATTGATGAACTGAGTAAAGCAGATGGCCCTCCCCAATGTGGGCTGGCATCATCCAATTTATTGAGGGCCAGAATAGAACAAAATGGCAAAAGAAGGGTGAATTCTCTCTCTCTGCTAGAAATGAGATGTTCATCTTCTCTTGCCCATGGACATTGGAGCTCCTGATTCTCAGGCTTTCAGACTTAGACCAGGACTTACCCCAGGGTTGGGGAACCTTTTCATGTTGGAAGGCCACATTAACTTGCCTGTAATCAAATATGGCTGCATTCAAGAAACTTCAATTAGATACATTTTAAAATGTACATTATTTTGTAAAAATCTAACTACTATGTACTTAATAATTTCAAAAAATGAAAACTATTTGTTAATTTTAAAGTTAACTAACTTTTTAATGACTTTGTTATATCTGCTTTTTGTTGGAAAGCATTTGAATATTTGGTTGCAGCATGGAGGCCTGCAGTTTCAGTTCATCCTCTAGATGGGTATCAGTCTTTTGTGACCTTAAGGGCATCTTGATTTGGGTTAGGTAGGAAAATGTAGATTCACAGCAATAAGTGTTTGAAAAGCAAGAAAGCATTTTGGGGGCATGTTGCTGAATGCCTGGGCATTCTACTGTGTTTTTCCATATCTCAACTGGATCTTTCTTGGTATCAAACAATGACTTTAAAATGTCATCTACTGAGAGCTCAAACAATTCCATCTGTAGTTCTTTAGGCACCTTGGTGATATCACCTAGGTGAGGATGAAATGCTAATTTGAGTTTGATGTCATGATTCTCAAAGTCAATGACCCTTTCATTGTGTTCTCCAATTAATAGGTCTATAACAGCTGCGTATTCTTCAAATGATTCACATATATTATCCTGCTCATCAATGACCTTTGCTAACTGGGAAAAATATTCATCTGAAATTTCCTGTTGAAGAAGTGTTTTGCATAGAGATGGCTTTTATCAAAATGCTTGGGATTTTTTTTTTTGCCACATATCATGTTAATATATAGACTTAGTTTTACCATGCAAAGAAATATTCAAGTTGTTTTGATTTGACATATCACACAGAAATGCTGCATTCCTATAGAAAGCTTCTTACAATAATTCACATTGCTGATTCTGTTCTTCATAAAATTTAACTATCTGTTCTCACAGAGTTAAAATTTTGACTAACACCTGTCCCTGTGATACTGAACACACTTTAGAATGATAGGGCAAATCCACACTGAATACCTCATTGTTCAACTTTAGCATGTTATGAAACTGAGGATGCTGTGTTGCATTTGCACAAATATAGTTAACAACACTTATAACTTGTTGCAAAGTATCACTTAAAGTAGTAGCTTTGACACAGAGATTTTGTTGACACAAAATACAAAAAACAGAAATGAGAACATCTGGATCTGTTCATACTTTTTTTATTTGAGCAATAAACCCTTCATGTTTTCCTGTCATGGAAGGTGCACCATCTGTACATACATGCACTAAATTTACCAAATTTAGTCCAACTTCATGACATTTATCTTAAAAGTTGTTGAAGATATCAATTCCCCATGTTCCATTCTCAAGAGTACCCAAAGCTAGTAACTCTTCATAGCAAAGAAAATCTTCTGTTATGACCAGAATGAAGTATAAAATCTGCACCAGGTCAGTAGTATCAGCTGATTCATCCAAGGCAATTGAATAATATATATTTTCTTTTTGAAGTAGTGCATGAAGTTTTTCTGTTAAGTTGAAGGGCTAATTCATGCTGCCAATCAGTTATGGTTCTCTTTGAAAGAGGCAGTTGTTCGTACTTTGAAATATTATCAGGAACTATGTATCCTACAACTTCAACAATGCATTCTTTCACAATTTCTACCATCACTGAATGGCTTCCCTTTTTCCCTGAGTGTATAAGCTACTTTATAAGTTGCTTCAGTGGCATTATTTCCAGGGCTTACTGCTGCTTGAAAGAATTGTTTTTGCTTTCGCTTTCCATGTTTTAATTTCTTCAATATCACCTTTCATGCCTCTCCCTCTAATTTAAAATATTTGTGGTCCTTATGAATGTTATAATGCTGATAAACATTTAATTTCTTTAACGTTGATATTGCAGTATCACATAGCAAGCAAATTATCTTATTTTTAGCAGACACAATATTATATTGCAATTCCCAATTCTCATTTAAAAATCTGTTTTCTTCCTTTAGCATTCTCTTGGTCTTCTTTGACATGATGGGGTGTTAAGCAGATAGAATTAAAAACTACTGTCGAGCTGTGCAACTATTCACAAATTCCACTTCAAACAGAAACACAGTGCACCACTGTCAAAAGATTATAACAGACTGGTGTACTAGACCCACACAGACTCTTGCCAACTGGCCTTGTGTGGTAGTGGTACCAGTCAGACGGGGGAAGCTAGAACTAAATCATGAGTGTAGCAGCTGTCAATTTAGCCCTTATGTCTTAATAACGTTCTAATTGTGCTGATCAATCTGGGAGGATTAATTCTTTAAAACTTATTTCATTCTTTGGTATTTTAAATATGTTCATTTTAAAAATAAAATAAATGTATAAAAGACAAGCAAAAAGATATTAATAAAAATAAAAGGATTTGTTCTACAAAATTTGGAGTCAGTCAAAAGACCAGACTTAAGAACCTAGAAGGCCACATGTGGCCTGTAGGCTGCAGGTTCCCCGCTTCTGACTTACACCAACAGCCGTATGATTCTCAGGCTTTCAAATTCGTGCTGGCTGTCCTGGACCTCCAGCTTGCAGACAGCAGATTGTGGGACTTCTCAGCCTCCATGACATGAGCCAATTCCTATTATAGTCATACACCACGTAACGATGTTTTGGCCAATGACAGACATGGTGGTCCCATAAAATATAATGGAGCTGAAAAATTTCTGTTGCTTAGTGACATTGCAGCTGTCATAGCATCACAGTGTAACACATTACTCATGTGTTTATGGTGATGCTGGTGTAAACAAACCTACTGTGCTGCCATTTGTATAAAAGTCTAGCATATACACTTAGGTACAATATATAATACTTGATAATGATAATAAATGACTATGTTACTGGTTTATGTATTTACTATACTGTCTTTTTTATCATTATTTTAGGGTGTACTCCTACTTATTAAAAATAAGTTAACTGTAGAATAGCCTCAGACAGATATTTCAGGAAGTATTTTAGAAGAAGACATTGTCATTGGAGATGACAGCCTCATGTGTGTTATTGTCCTGAAGACCATCTAGTGGGACAGGATGTGGAGGTAGAGACAGTGATATTGATGATTCTGATCCTGTGAAGACTTAGGCTAATGTGTGTGTGTTTGTGTCTTAGTTTTTAACAAAAAATTTTTTAAAGTTAAAAAAATAAAAAAATTAAAAATAGAAAAAAGCTTATAGAATAAGGATATAAAGAATGAAAAACTTTTTGTACAGCTCTAAAACATGTGTTTTAAGCTAAGTTTTATAAGAGCCAAAAATTTTTAAAAATTATTCAGTGAAAAATATACAGTAAGCTGAGTTAATTTATTATTGAAGAAAGAAAAAATTTTTTATAAATTTAGTGCTGCCTAAGTGTACACCATTTATAAAGTGTACAGTAGTGTACAGTAATGTCTTAGGCCTTCACATTCACTCACCACTCACTCACTGACTCACCCGGAGAAATTTTAAGTCCTTCAAACTTCATTCATGGTAAGTTCCCTGTATAGGGCTACCATTTTTTATGTTTTATACCATATTTTTACTGTATATTTTCCATATTTAGATATGTTTAGATATACAAATGCTTACCATTGTTTTACAATTGCCTACAGTATTCAGTACAGTAACATGTACAGATTTGTAACCTAGGAGCAATAGGTACTATATAACCTAGATATGTAGCAGGCAATACTATCTAGGTTTGTATAAGTACACGCTATGATGTTCCCACACAGATGAAATCACCTAATGATGCGTTTCTCAGAACATATCCTCATTGTTAAATGACACATGACTATATATAAATATGTATATATAGATATATATTGTTTCTCTAGAATACACTTCTATTTTCTGAAAGAATTTGTGAAAGATTGGTATTATGTCCTTTAGTGTTTCACCATCTGAAACCATCAGGGTCTATAGTTTTCTTTGTGGAGAAGTTTTTGATTATCATCAATTCAGTTCAATTAACAGATATAAAGCTATACAGATATTCAATTTTTTCTTGAGTTTTGATGCTATATTTCCCAAACAATTTTCCCATGTCTCTAAATTATTAAATGTAGTAGGTTAAAGATGTTAATAATTCCTTATTTTAAGGTTAATTAATGCCTGTAAGATCTGTAGTGATATCTTGTTTCATTCCCAATACTAATAATGCTTTGTGTTTTCTTTTACCTGATTAACATTACTGGTTTTTTTTTTACCAATTTTATTAATCTTTTAAAAAACAACCTTAGTCTTTCTTAATTTTTTCTGTTGCTTGTCCATTTTCTATTTTACTGATTTCTGCCGCTATCCTTATTATTTTCTTTCCTTCTAACTACTTCAAGTTTAATTACTTTCTTAGCTTAAGGGAGTCATCAAAACAACTGATTTGAATCTCTCTTCTTTTCTAGTATAGGCATTTTATTAATATATGTTTAAAAGCACTGCTTTATCTGTATCCTATACATTTCCCCAGTGTTGTCATGAAAGTCCTCAAACACTTGAATCATGAAGCAGTTATGACTTTTACTCCACAGTGTGTCTGTGCAGATGTGTTTCCTTTGAGTCAACTTAACCCAATCAAAGCCCCTGCTGTGCTGAGCTGATGGGAAATGTAGTCTTGGACAATCCTGCAACCCTCCCTTACAACAGAGTGCTGCAAAGGCCCTGAGTATTGTGTAAGCAGCATGATATGTGGAGGACCCGCCTTTAATTGTTCCACACTGGTTACTGCTCAACTGCCTGGTGTCCAGAAAGAACTGAGTCCTTGAAGGCCAACAAACAGATCTCTCACTGTCTTGCCACCTAGCATGTAGGAAACTTTAGGAAACTTTAAAGTTTTCTTTGAGGTCCTGCTATTCACAGAATTTATGAAACCCCTGTGGTTCCTAGGTTAGAGCCAATTATCATCTCTCTGCTACTTCCTTCACCTATCTCAAAGCAATTACTTCTCCTTCCTTTCTTTGAGGGATAATTCCCTTTTTTAGTTAGGAAGATATATTGTCTCCAGGCTTTTTTTTTTCCTTATAAATCTCTATTTTGTTTTTTGTGATGTACAGACAGCCAGGAATTTTTGATATTCAGTGCAGAGGAAAGCTTTCAGCTAGGTGCTACAGTTAAAAGAAAGTCACAACCCAGCTGGGAAGAGAGGTCACTCATACAGATAATCTGCCAGACAAAGCCAGTGTGTTAATGTCAAGTATAAGTTGGTGGTGCTGGTTTTACTTGCTTCTCTTCCCAGTGTCTTTACATGTTTTCTACATCTCTTTACTTCCCTTCCCTCTATCTGTGTTTTTTTTCTTTTCACATATCCTTAATGAGTATACTCAGTCCTTTTTCCCAAATGGAAGCAGATGGATTTGTTCCTTCCTACACAGTTTACTCACTCGGTATGTTGGAAAAGTTTTTGTTTTTCTCA